>NC_030416.2:14116567-14311567 GCF_001660625.3 Ictalurus punctatus | reverse complement strand
ATTGATATTTGAATAGTTGGATGATGTTCTGAGGAGGTCTGTGACATTTGGTTACAGTTAAAGGTCCCTGGCTACAAAAATTATTGAGAACTGGTGCGATGATGTACTTGGCATTTAATTGCTCAGCAGGGAAAACACTGCATTAAAGAACATGGTCCATTAAGGAGGTCATAGAGGCACTAATAACAGTTGCATAGGTGTAAGGTTACAGGTTATAACCCTAAAATATAAGAGTAATGTTAGAAATACAGGATGATTTACAAAGAATAAAATGTTAACACCTGCATGACACTAAAACACCAACATTGTAGTGGAAACACTATACACAAAAAGAGATTACGTTATTAATGATATAGACTGTAAAATTTAACTTCATCGCTATAAAGCGTCTCCATTCGTGTGCCAAAAACTGTAAATAAAATTGTAAACTGTACATGTTAACATTATTTTTTTTTAATCACCCTGTAATGTTACTATGTAATCAATATATTCATAGGATTGCACACATTTCTGACCGTTTTACTAAAACACAGATTAGAGTCGCAACATATCTAACCTCAGTGTCCAGGTCATTTGTATCAAAACTGTGAACAAAATTATGGAGTTAGAATGAGAAGGGAAACAAATAATTCTATAAAAACATTAATCCTTTACCTATTTTAAAAAGGTCATATTGAGTTACACCTGAACCACTAGATGGCATCACAATAGCAGACAATCCTTTAACAGTAAAACGTTGCAATTGTTCTGTACTGAAAAATATTCATAATATTGGTTCGCATCAAAAAGCAGGGGATTTCAATTCAATTTTATTTGTATAGCGCTTTTTACAATAGACATTGTCTCTAAGCAGCTTTACAGAAATATCAACATGGTATACAGATATTAAAGGTGCGAATTTATCCCAACTGAGCAAGCCACTGAGTGGTGATGGTGGCAAGGAAAAACTCCCTAAGGTGTTTTAAGAGGAAGAAACCTTGAGAGGAACCCGACTCAGAAGGGAACCCACCCTCTTCTGGGTAACAGATATTATGAAAAAGTTCATTATTGACTTATATGAAGGCATTTGCCTGTCTTCCTTTTATTTTTATTTTTTTTTAAAATCCAATTATTATTGATGCCAATTCTCATCCACTTCCAGGCTACCAGTTTTGGAGGGTGGAAACTAATATTGTGCTTCCTCCATGATGTCTTTTTCAATACAGCAAAAGGATAGTTACACAAACTTGATAAAGTACATACGACTCCACAGATGTTCTGCAATTCACCAACGTCGCTTTGTATCAGCGAGAGACTCTACATCAATCTCTGGTCCGAACTCCACTCAGGAGAAGAAATAAAATGAACACAATACAGTAGACAAAAATATTTAAAAACCATTTTAATCAAAAACTGATTCACAAGAACAAACAATCTATATCCCTTTAGTATACTGATTTACAGAATTGTTAAATGGTCAAGGACACAAAGTGTTCAGATTCATTTAGTGGTTCATGAATAACCAGTCATGGCTGAAAGAATGAATCCAGAGCAGGTGATTAGGATGTTTTAATGTCATATAGATAGCATCAGGCAAACCCTTTCGTAGACAGGAACCTGTCTATCATGTCAAAGGATCTTGCTGGTTGGTCGTAAGGCAAAATATGTCCCCCACCTCTAATAATTACCTTAAAATAGAAGAAAAAGAAGAATAGTATTTCAGAGTCTCAAATATATAATCAGTATCCAAAAACGACAGGGAAAGTACAAGGATGAGTCAATTCAACACATGGAATTGTACTGCTTGTTGTATTGTGTTAACCTAAATTTGTGCCAATAAATAAAATCAGTTTATACCCAAGACATACCCTTACTTCTTCGGATAATCTCACCTGAATACTGCGATTTGTACCTTCTAAAGAATTGCTGGAATCACAAAAACTGCCCTGTGCTCATCCCAACATACTCATACTGAACATCCTGTCAACACAGTACTGTTTGCATTTACTCTTCTACACCTGTATACTGAAATGACTTATAATTCCACTATCTGGTGACATATTATCTAAGGCAGATCTTGCTTGCCACGGTCGCCTCTGGATCTAAATCCACATCCGAATTTCTGTAAAAAATAAAGAAAGAAAGAAAGAAAGAAAGAAAGAAAAAAGTGCTTACCTGGTAGAACTGTTCCACTTGCCGGATATATCCAGCTACCTCTGTGTCACTGGGCTGCAACTTCCAATAGAAGCGCTTAGCTTCTTTATACGCATCTTTCCCAGTCCAGTTCACTGTGGGTAGGAACCTTTCAGTAAGTGGAGCTGCCACGATCACATCCAGCTGCCCACTGTACATCAGCACCTACACACAAACAGTGATACACTGCAGTGAATTATAATGAACTGGAGACTATAAGCCATTAAAAGGAAGTCAGGATTATTACAATCATTGGCCCAATTACAGAAGCAAAGAGCACTACTTGGTGGCTCAGTGTGTACTAAGAACACTATAGTTCTACATCTTCTCACCCTGTAGTTGTCCATGAGGACACCTAGCCAGGGTTTGATGGACTTCATGACATCCTGGAGAAGATGTTTCTCCACCTCAGAGCCACTGTGAAATGTCAGGTTTCCTACATGGATGGACTTTCTGACTGTGGACAGCGTAACAAACTTGCTAAAGTAATCCTGATCCTCAGGCTCCTGTTCAGGAAACACAGCACAACTATTCACACACTGTGGGAAAAGTAATTGCACCAACATCAACACGCAATACAACAATACTACTGAATACGTGCAAATACAGAAATACCGTCTTCATTCATACAATTTTTAAACCACCCTTCCAATACAGGGATTGTCCCAGTAGCGTGCAAAGAACATAAAAATAATGTCTTGACACTAAAATGCAAGTGTGCATCCCCCTTAATTTCTGAACTAATAAAATTATACATGTATGTCTATTTTAAAGCATCAGGAAACAATTCTAAATACATTTATTTTCCTATTTTAAAATCCTATTACATGGCATGAATATTGCAGCAACTTGAAAATATGCAGCCCCACTGGCATGCTCTGGTTAATTTATTTGAATGCACCTCTTTCGGGTATTTACTGACTTGAAGCTGTCCACATGTTTATTCTGTTAATCGTTTTTAAGGCATGAAAAGTTCTAAACAGATTCAACCTCTGGAGTAGTTTGCTGCCAGCAGTCAGGCTTAGAGTTCATTAGACAACATTAAACAAACAACAGCTATCAAGAACAAATTATTATATAAGTAATTATTATATATTAATTTTGTTAACATTTTTTTTTTAATTATTTTGGTCGTTTCAGTATTAATCTCTCAATATACACCACACTCCAACTTAACTAACATGAAATGTCTTATTGGTGTCATTTCAAAGTAAGGGTGTGCAAACTGTTGTATTCAAATGTATATACACCTTATTTCTAAAAGTGTTCAAGTGACACAAAAGGGTTTACGTTTCAATAAAGAGCCCAGTGTTATGGAATAGTTATACAGTTGCAATCAAAATTATTCAACCCTCATTGAAAATCAGGTTTATTGTCAAAATTTACAGACTTTCAGCTGTTGAACTAATTCAATAGCTATTGTGTGATTTGTTCAACACAACGAATGCTTCAAGACGTTTCCCCAAATTCTGAAAATGCAACTTAATGACTTCTCCAGTCTCAAAATGATTCAACCCCCTGAATAAAATCCCTCACAACAGCACCAATATGCAAAACAGGTGTTGTCTCAAGCACACCTGATGTAACTAATCAAGGGCTTCATTAGTTGCACCAGGTGTGCTTGAGCTGGAACACATGAAATACCTGAACTGGCTAGGGGTTTGTTGAGCCTACACTGCCTGGATGGGGCAGAAAAAGGAAGCCATTAATGGCTGCAACCAGATCTCTGAGAAGGCAGGATGTGGAAAAACCCTTGAGTGACTGAAAAGACCTCCAGCAAGACTTGGTGGTAACAGCACTGAGGTTTCATTGAGTACAGTAAGGCATGTACTAAACGCAGAAGGTTTCCATGCCAGAACTCCAAGATGTACAACACTACTGACCCAAAAGCAGGAGAAAAGTCGCTTCAAAATCATATAAATAAGTCACAGAAGTTTTGGGATTCTGTTCTATGGAGCAATGAAACAAAACTGGAACTTTCCTGCGTGATGGATCAGCGGTATGTCTAGAGGAAGAAGAATGAAGAAAGAACACTCTGTCCACAGTCAAGCATGGTGGTGGCTCAGTGATGCTCTGGGGCTGCTTTGCATCCTCTGGCACTGGAAACCTGCAGCATACAGAAGGCAAGATGGCTTCATTGAAGTATCAGGAAATCCTAGGAGAAAACGTCATGCTGTCTGTGAGGAAGCTGAAGCTTGGGTGTCATTGGACCTTCAAACAGGACAATGATCCCAAGCATACGTCAAATTCCACCAAGGCTTCATTGCAGAAGAAGTCCTGGAACATTCTACAGGGCCATCACAGTCAACTGACTTGAACCCCATAGAAAATCTCTGGTGGGATTTGAAGAAGGCGGTTGCAGCACGCAAACCCAAGAATATTACTGAACTGGAGGCCATTTCTCATGGGGAATGGGTTAAGATTCCTCAGGAACGCTGCCAGAAGCTGGTGTCTGGCTATGCAACTCGCTTGCAGCAGGTCATAACAGCTAAAGGGTGCTCTACTAAGTACTAAAGATGCTTACCATGAAAGTGTTGAATAATATTGGAGACTGGAGAAGTCATTATAAGTTGCATTTTCAGTTGAATTTGGGGAAACCACTTGAAGCATTCGGTGTGTTGAACTATTTCAATCGCTTTTGTTTAATTTGTTCATTGCAAACAGCTGAAAGTCTGTAAATTTCGACAATAAACCTGATTTGCAATGGGGGTTGAATAATTTTGATGGCAAGGGTACCTTAAATACTTCACTGATACCTCCCCTTGACATTTGTGAATCAATTTGGTTAATTTCTCAAAGCATGAAGGTATAAAGCCAGGGTCGGAGTGTCTCGGTACCTGACACTGCATATAGTTATAGTAGTTTGTGCATCCAGTGGCATTCTGGAAGAATGATGGATAAGGAACAAGGTCTCCATTCATTAAGGCGTCAAAAACCTAACAGAAACAGAAAGCACTTTATTACGCACGAAAAAGCAACAATGTACAATCAAATACACCATTTTCTAATTATAAAAACAGTTCAGCTATCATTTTTAGCACAAGACAAGCTGACTAGAAAAAGATAGTAGGAAGCACACCTGGAAGGCTTCTATCCATTTCTCCTGCTGGATGAATCCGACACAAGCATCTGTCTGCTGCTTCACATACTGCTTCTGAAGCTCGTCCACCATGCCAGTTTCAAACAGGAAATCTGCAACGCCTCCTAACATCTGACAAAGAGAAACCACATATTAGAATAGAGTGCTGTGTCTGAAATCACACCCACTCTCACACCTTCACAGTTTACTACACAGATTGTTCTACACTGATCACTATATGTACGGTATATAGCAACAGAAATGCAGACACCAGACTAAAAATCAGACTGTAACCTTCAACTTGTAAATTTCTGTATTAAATACACCACTAGCATGTACTTGCCAGTTTTAGACATACATATAAAGTTGGCTGCACTGGTATCCATCCTGACAAAGCTCATGTTGACCTCAAATAAGTAAATAAAATGTATTGGCATATTTTAGCACGCAGTTACTCTGCATCATTTGTACCATTGAGGTCATACGTTTACATGCACTTTGTAGAATCTGCAAAATGTTAATAATTGAAAAAAAATAATAAAAAGATCGATCATAAAAAATTGCATGTTTTTAAAAAAAAATTATTTTATTTAGTTCTTCCCTGAATAAGCTGTTTCACATACCAGATGTGTACATATAGTCCACAAGACAAAATAATAACGAAATTTACACAAATGAACCAGTTCAAAAGTTTACATTCGCTTGGTTGTTAATACTCTATGCTGTTACCTGGATGATCAACGACTTTTTTTTTGTTTTGTGATAGTTGTTCATGAGTCCCTTGTTTGTTCTGAGCAGTTAAATTGCCCACATTTCTTCAGTCCTGCACAGCATTTGCTTTTTCAGCATGTTCTACATATGGGACCCCTTTCCATCAGTGACTATATCATGTTGAGATCTATCTTTTCACACTCGGAACAACTGAGGGACTCGTACACAACTATTACAAAAAAGTGTAAAACGTTCATTGATTCTCAAGAAGGCAACACGATATATTAAGAGCCAGGGGGATGTAAACTTTTGAACAAGATGATTGGTATAAATTGTTATTTTGTTTAAATATCTGATGTTTTTTTTCCCCATTTATAACTGCCCTTCAGAAGCTACATAAGATATTTACATGTTTCCCAGAAGCCAAAATAACAATGTACACCAATCATCCTGTTCAAAAGTTTACACCCCCCTGGCTCTTAATGTATCATGTTGTATATGATGTTGTATAATGTATATTGGACCTATGGGTAATAATATTGTGAACTCCACAACAAAATGACTATAGTTCAAATAGTACATTATATAGTGAATAGTGAACAAACTCAGAGGGGAGGGTTTTTTTTGGAAAAAAACAGTCTACACTTTTCATGATATGTAAACAGGTGTGCAGCTTATAGACTTGACATGGATGTGAGGTTTGAATTTACTTTTCCTCAACTTGCACTTGAGAGCTACCTACTCAAGACTTGGACGTAGTAACTTGGAGTGTAAGTGATTTGACTAGAAATAGGTTTCTCTCTTACACTCACACAGGTCCTTAACATGTCATTAGCATTAAAGACCAATCCTCTGTCCACTCACTGTCTCAGGATCACACAGACCATCTCCAATAGCCATTCCCTTGAAATTGATCTTCACTTTGGCAGAAGGATTATTCTTGTGGATGTAGTAGCCAATCGCTGGAACATACTTCCCTGCATAGGACTGCACCACAAAGGAAATGATTTTGAGAACTGTTATCCTGTGGCAAAAAAAAAAAGTACTGTATATTCCTCATGATATTAAATACAAGCAGTGAAGCTACCCATGTGATTGCCTAAAGCATTGAGTGTACTCTGTTATCACTGTGATTGAGTGGATGAGAGAAGAAAAGTGCTGCCTTCCCACTCACCTCTCCTGTGGCATAGAACTCATTGGGCTGAAACTCACTAAAAAGCTGGAAAAACTGTACCAGTGCACTGCAATGCAGCAAAAACAGCAAACACGTTAAAAAAAAAAAAGCCCAACAACAGGAATCTGGACAGAAAAGCCTTATTTTATAATACAGAAAAAAAATCCTGGCCAGCTTACTTGTACAGGTCTCTGCCAACATCATCCTGGTTTGTGGCAAAGCCTTTATCATCATCAGTGAAACTCCATCCAGTACCCACCTAATGGAGTGTGCATAATTACTCAGAGGTCACAGACAGAGGGTTAGGGTTAATTATATATATATACGCTGCAAGTGAGTTATTTTAATATGCTCATTTAATTTGACAATCATCTAAAAACAATAACCAATAACAAACATCAGATGTGCAATGGAGCTTGAGTCAAAACCAGAGAAGTGTAATAACTTACTGGGTTGTCAATGTACAGAACTGAGTATGTGGAGGTCCAGGGAAATTCCCTGTAGCCCACTTGGAACAGACAGAAGGATATTCATTATGTGTGAACCAAAACACTAGAATACCATAGTCATGGAATTTATAGATCATGGAGTTTATATAGGGCACACTTCATAAATTCAACAGCACCAACCAATAATGTTCAATAGACGATATATACTCACATGTAAGATTCTTATAGACAAAGTAAGGCCCATGTTCCACAAAAAGGCCGAACATGGACGTGCCTCCAGGGCCACCCTGCAGCCACAGCAGCACAGGAGCACTCTCTGGTTTTATCTGCACATAGAAACTCACATCAGTGGAAAAACAACACCACTCATACTGCATTATTTATAAAGCGTTAAAAATAAATAAATAATAATAATAATAAATGTGGTGTACACATATGTTGAGCTATAACATTAGTTTTGGATTGATAAGAAAGAACAAACATCAAAAGAAGCATTTAAAGCGTGGGTCCATGATTGGGGTGCCATTTCTGCCTTTGCCTTAAAAGTGAAACTTTATTTGGTCATTTTTCAATATTGAATCAAAGAAAACCTGCATTTAACCATGTAAAAATAATTTTTGCCTGCATCTCAAGCAACAATATTTCTTTTCTTTCTTTTTTTTTTTTCTGCTGGCAATGGATGCATTTCACTCTGAAATGAGTAACAGGGTTGGGATTTCAAGCATATAATTGGCAAATACACAAAATATGGTTAACTAACATCCCTGCTAATGGCATAGGGATATTAGTCATTTACTTCAATCTACAATTTGGGTAAAAGTTACCTTGAAAGTTAATACTACTATTTCAATATATAGGGTTATTCCATCTTAAGTGGTCCAATAATTTTAAAAGGTAGTTGCTTTAAAATTTATTTATTTTTTGATTGATTGTCCAAGTAATTGGCATTGCAAAACCTTTTTTGGTGTTTTTTTTTTTTTTTTTTTTTACTTGGTTTCAGTATAACCGCCATCTTTATGTCATGACACACAACTAATTTTGGTTATACAGCTGTTTACGGAAACATCTCCACTCTGGATGATCTCTCCTGGCTCAGGATGATCTCCCAAGATATTTACGTATTGTTTATGGAAATATCTCGGCTCAGGATGATCTCTAGAGTACAATCCAAGGTAAGAGTTTGCACATTCATGTTCCTTAGACTTAGAACTTAAGTCCAACTCAAGATTGCTCACATTCAAATATTAGGGTCAATTTACAATGGGAGGTGTTTGAGTCTCGGTCTTCATTTTTCTAGGGGGTACCTTGAAATATATAGCGTGCATGCAGAACATTTCATGATTGAGACTTCTCTTTTTTTATGGGAGTGAGAGTGCAATTGTTTAACAACTTCCCCCTCATGTTCAGGTTGAACATCTCTGCTGGGCGACCAGATATGAACCTGAACTAAGAAATAAGTCCTCTATAGTAGCATTCTGCTGCAAAAATTTTGAGTTTGCAATTCCACTGGTTACAGAGCTAGGGCTTTACTTACTACTTTTTTTTTCATGCATTTTGAGAAATGAACGGATGTAATATAAGCATAACAAATTATAAAAATTAACAAATACAAAAATAGTCACTCAAATGACTCAAAACAAAATGAAGAAAATTACAAACGGTCAGGCAACCTGCTTTGGACCACGTGAGATTGGGTGGGTGGATAGATAGAGCATGTCACATGCATCCTGCTTAAAATTCCAGCAACCCCAATAAAAATTTTTTTTAAAAAAACTAAAGAAACCACCTTCCTGTGTCCCAGTTCCCTGAATATTCAGGAAACGCAGATGATGCAACTTTTTGTTGAACATGTTCCTTTTGTTAAATATACAAAATATTTCATAGAGGTGAGGGACAGGGTTAAGTGGATTCTGTGGGACACTAAAAGATAGTGTCCCACAGCAGAAGAGGTTAAATGGATTAACATAATTGTTTTTTTAATTAATTGCATTTTAATGATTATATACACTAGGACAGGCAAAATGCTGTTTAAGTGCTGTACAAAGGTTTTATTAATTACACACACACACACACACACACACACACACACACACAGGTTCCTGTGTAAGACACTTGTCAAAAATGTCTTATCTTTACTTTACATAATGTATATATCTGTAAGTGTAATGTAACAAATTGCACCTTAATCACTCTAATTCTGAAAGGTAGGGCAGCTAAATGCCACAGTTCTGATCATTCAAGCTGTTATAAAGTTGTAAATGTAATTCCATGAATCTAACTTTACAAGAAAAACATCTCTTAATGCTGGGATGTGTATTGAATTTACAGTCTTACCTGTGCAGGAAAGAACCAGAAGAAGAGGTTACTGTTGTAGCTTTTGTTAACTGTGAGATAGCCAGAGTAACTCTTTACATTAGCACCAGGTAGAGGGCCCACCAAGCTCAGCTGTCTAGCTGTAAGCCAAGATGATAAAATGTGGTTATTTTTCAGTGGAAGACAAACCATTCTCCCCCATCTTAGCCAAGGAGGCTTTCCACATCCAAAAAACTCCAAATAAAAGCATGGAGAACAAGTATAAGTAATAATATTACTTTTACGATGCCGTTATGAACTTTTTGCTGCTTGAACGTTTTGGTTACATGGACTGTAAATGGAGGGACAAATCTCCCAGGTTTCATTAAAAAATGTCCTCATTTGTGTTCTGAAGATGAACGAAAGTCTTATGGGTTTGGAATGACATGAGGGTGAGTAACTGATTACAGAATTTTCCTTGTTTTAGTGAACTATCCACTTTAACCTTTAATGATTCCACTTTTCCTGTTTAAAAAAAAAAAAAAAAAAAAAATCACAACTGATGAGCAAGTCTGATTGGCAAAGAGAGAAAAGAGAGAAAAGAAAGGAAGAAATATACAGTAGCTTGTGGGTAGTTAAACTGTCTGCCCTAGGCCATGGTAGTAGGTCATAATGAATAGACTTGGGTTATAATCCTGAAACTTGTCCAAAATCTCCAGGTTTATAGAACATACACAGTAGCCCTGAATCATCATCATCATCATCATCATTATTATTATTGTGCACTCATTAAAGAACACAATAGGCTATTAACTTTCAGTATGGATTTTAAGTTAGCATCACTGGCTTTGAGCAACACAGACTATGGGATAAAAAATGCTTCTCCTTGCGTTTCACTTCCCTTTGTCCAGCACACGTGACCTCACGAAGTCTGTGCCTATAAACAGCAGAGCAAACTGAGCACCATCTTGAACCTATAACCTTGACTTTCACATTCGTCCGGCATCTTTTAAGCCATCAGCTGCGGTAGGGAAAGGCCTACAAAGAGCTCGTCTTGGATCTTGAATAAAATACATACACATAGCTGTGTTCAGTCAAAATGCATCGTGTCAAACACGTACCTTCATCTATCTTGCCTTGTTCCAGGTATGGACTGAGGAAGAGAGGTTTTCCAGGGTCTTGTCCATCAGATCCTCCACTCACACGCAGAGATTTTCCACAGAAGAATGAAGAGCAGCCCCTGGACCTCACTGCCTCCAAACACACAGCAAGGAGCACAGCAAGGAACAATCCCTTCGCCATTCTGAAGCTTTAACTATGAAATTCGACACACTATTATTTAAACACATTACCAAAGGAGTTGTGTTTCCTACTATTATCACCCATCAGTCTGAATCACTGAACATGACCGAGCCTGTGAGAGCTGGCCAGAGGATCTGACACATTATATGAGCTGTATCTCAAATACTTTGTATCAAGTACTCGGCTATATAACCTGCGTAGAGTTTAAATGAAATCGGAGAGATGAAAACATAAACATGAAATATTTCAGAAGCTGAAACTTAGTTTAGTTTTAGTATGAAATGATTTAGCTAAGTGTATTCTCCCACTAGCCCGATTAAGACATCAGATTGACTCTCACCCCAGAGAAACCAGGCCATTATATTTAAACTAATTCATAATTAAATCATTTACGAATGCACTTTAATTACAAAACGAATAAAAGCACCTACCTTAGGTGCTGATAGTGCACCACTCAGGGTGACTCGGTCGCTACTAGCTCTAAAACTGGAGTCACGTGGTTAGTCACGTGATTAGTCACGTGATTTAGTAGCGCCTCGTATCATGTGATCGTTGCTTACTGTTTAACGTCAAGGCTAAACGTCCCTGAAACACTCCCTTTTCTAATTATGCTCACGGTAATAAACACACGTATTTATTTATAAGTACGTGGTGTGACAAATTAAGCCTTTATTTTCTTATTTTGACTAAGAATAGGTACATATAAATATAAGTTAAGATATAAAACAATATGTTCAAGATTTGTACACCCAGGAAAACAAGAAGGACAGAAAAAAGATTATAATCCGAATATATGGCCAGTCATATATTTCAATAAGTGCTGAGGCATTATACTTAAGTAATATAGCATAGATAATATGTCAAAATCTTACTGGAAGTATCCAGCAGTAAAATGTAGTCAAGTGAAAGCACTAAAAAAACAACAAAAAAGTTGTACTCAAGTATTAAAAAAAACTAGTTTGAACTGATGAAATTAAGTATGTTCATGTTATATGTGAAATATAACTTTTATTACTTATCTGAAACTATTAGAAGATTTTTTTTTGTTGTATAGCATGTCATTCAATGTAATGAACTAAAATTTCACTTACTGCCTAGCTACATATTTGAGCTATTTCAATAGATGCGATGTCTGGCATTAGAAAAGAACACTTAGTTTAATACATTAGGCGTAACATTAAAACCACTGTCAGGTGAAGTGAAAAACATTGATTATCTCATTACAATGGCACTTGTTTGGCACTTGAGACAATAGCACTTGTCATTACAATGAAATATATTAGACAGCAAGTCAGTTCTCAAAGGTGATGTGTTGGAAGCATGAAAAATGGGTAAGTGTAAGGATCTGAGTGACTCTGACAAGGGCCAGATTGTGATGGCTAGACGACTGGTCTGAGCATCTCCAGAACTGCAGGTCTTGTGGGGTGTTCCTGGTATGTAGTGGGTAGTAGGTTACCTACCAAAAGTGATCCAAGGAAGGACAACCGGTGAACCGGCAACAGGGTCATTGACACCCAAGGCTCATTGACACCCTTGGGGAGCGAAGGCTAGCCCGACAGGTCTGATCCCACAGAAGAGGTACTGTTAAAAAATTAATGCTGGTTATAATAGAAAGGTGTAAGAACACACAGTGCATCACAGCTTGCTGCATAGCTGCAGACTGGTCAGCGTGCCCATGATGACCCCTGTCCACCTCCGAAAGCACCTACAATGGGTACATGAGCATCAGAACTGGACCATGGACCAATGGAAGAAGATGGTCTGATCTGATGAATCATGTTGCCTTTCACATCTTGTGGACGGTCGGGTGCGTCTTTTATCACTTATCTGGTGAAGAAATGGCACCAGGATGTACTACTGCAAGAAGGCAACCTGGTGGAGGCAGTGTGATGCTCTGGCCAGTGTTCTCCTGGGAAACCTTGTGTCCTGGCATTCATGTGGATGTTACTTTATAAGCGCCACCTACTTAAACCTTGTTGCAGACCAAGTACACCCTTCCACGGCAACGGTATTCCCTAATGTCCGTGGCCTACCTCTTTCATCAAGATAACGCGCCCTGCCATTCTGCAAAAAATAAATAAATAAATAAAATAGGTTGAATTATCCTGCCTAATATTTCTCAATTGCCAATTTAACAATATAACCTGTCGGCAACGGTGCTGTCACGCGCCACTTACAGCGCATGCGCGGAGCGCGCGCGTTCCCGAAACGCACAGCGCTCGCACTTTAAGAAGGCGGATACCGCGGAAGAGCGTGTTGACTGCGAGCTCAGAAGAGGCACATGGAACCTGTACAGTAATAAATGCTCTTTTGCAGCGTGGCGAAAACATGACATGACACGGAACGTTTCAAGTTTTACCTCTTTTTCAGCCCTTTTTCTTTCCCCCACTGAGGAGCTGACAACTATATATACATATATATATATATATATATATATATATATATATATATATATGTATACATTTAATTCAATATTTGACACTCGCGCGTACTGACTATTTTTACTCCACGGTAGGAGCCGCACAGAATGCGGCAGCGCCTGGCAGCTCCCAGCTGATCCGCGAGACTTGTGACAGTCGTCTGGAGCTGCGTCTGGCGTTGGTGTGTGTGTGTGTGTGTGAGAGAGAGAGAGAGAGAGAGAGAGGACAGGTTGAAAAAGGTGACAGGCTGAGATGGACGACCTGATCAGATGTTGTGAGCGCATCTTAATCGAAGGCGAGAGTGAGTAAGTGAGATGGCAGCCTCGAGTAACTCCAGTCTGTCAGGTTCCTCCGTGTCCTCCGGTGAGTAACATTACTGCTCAGTCTGTTGGCTAGAAACATATCGGTTATATTTCATCCCCCCATCATTTATTCAATGATAAATACGCTTCCGTTTAGTTGACCAGAGAAGGTATTTGTTTGGTGGCTGTTAGTGCAAGCTAATGTGGGTTTGGCTTTTTTCTCCTTCTTCTTCTCTAAAATGTTATTAGTCACTCATTAAAGCAGGACTGAGCACGCTGAGGTGTGTCATTCACCAGATTTCCACGTTTCATGATTTCACTTGGATCCAGGCTTTGAAAGAAAAATCAAGGCTGTATATTGTTTAAAGTTACAAAGTCAGTGTGCTGTCAGAGCGCGTCGATTCACATTCATAACTAAACCATAGGCTACGACGCAAAAAGCGCATAGTGCTACACTACACTTGGTGTAGGCTATTATTTTTGGACTATTTTTTGAAATACTATTGAGTAGCCTGTAACTGTGCGGTTTGGAGCTATTCTGACACACTGGGTATGAAGGTAGTTTTGGCTCGAGCTGTACAGTAATGAGCTCGTGCTGGACTGACATGCGTGACTGAGAGGTGCACGCCTTGCTGTTAGAGCAGCCACAGATTGCTGCTTGTAAAGATTGTGCTCGGAACATCCTTATTTAGGTTTTAAAAGAGAACTCTTTTTAGACCAAAATGTTAAGGTTCACTCCCTGCTGGTTGATTTGGTATGAAGCCAAACGGCAGGTGCTGAAATCATGCCATTTTGACAGCTGTCACTGACAGTTCACTTTGTTTACAGTATCACTATTACTAATAATAATAGACTAATTTTTTTTTTTTTTTTAAATGCATGCTGGATCATGACGGTGTAATATAATGTCATTGCATCCTGGAGATCCTATTCATTTATTTCTTTCGTTTTCATGTTTGTTTGTTTTTTGCTTTCTTTTGTATGATATCGATATCAGGGCTTTGAGCATTGTGTGACACCTTATACTGATGACAGCGTATCAGTTTTGTGCACGCCCATCTATGTGAAACAGCAGAGGTGGGATGGTGATATGACAAGTAACTGACTTTAAGACAAGTTGTGTCATATTCTCCCATGCAAGATGTTTGGTGTGCGCTTACATCGCAGGTGTTCACAGTATGAAATACCTCTGTGGTTCAAATGACAAAACATGTCAAATTGTTTCAGGCCAGTATCAGTCCTCAATCAGTCCATACAGGATTTTGTGTCATTTTTTATTTTATTTATTTATTGTGATTGTTGAGGCCAAAAATGTTTGATTTTGCTGTGGCTTTTTTCCCAAAAAATTTTGCGGAAATTTTGAATTGACTCGAATTGGCGAAATCGCAACTAGACAAAATTTGTCTTCCGCAGTGGTGGTTGTTGGTAAATGAGACCTTTTTAGCGGTACTTACGTTCGACACACGTAAATCGAAGAGGACTTGGGCTGAATGCGCGTTTTGATGATGTCTCATGACGTGTCTTGGCCAAAATCTGCTGAAAAGCTGCTGTAATTTTAAAGAAATTGCGAGCGCCTCTGAATATTGCTGAGTTTGCTTGATTTTGCGTTCATTTCCGCGATCGCAGAATCCTGGAGGGACTAATTGTCTCTGGGAGGACAACAGAAGAACAAGAGGAAAAACAGCTGTTCAAAAATGTTTCATTTACATTCTCGTATTGTATTGGTAGAGGGATGCACTGTAATCCTCACTTTTTAGAGCTCTGAGAAGATGTATACATGATAAGAGTTTATAAAAGTTTAACAGCATGTAATTACCTTGCAGCTTTTTACCGGTCTGCCATCAGCGTCAAATCTTCGGCGTGCTAAACGCTTTCATTGGTTCACCTGAGGCATTAGTGCTGGTGCTAATTTCTAAGGCCAGAGCAGAGCTATGCATTTATTAGATCTGTCAGAGCAGAGCTGATGTGCTTTGTTCACAGTCTATTAAACATGAAAGCAGATCGGTGCAAATGTTTCAGGTAATAACTGCAATGAAGGTCCGTCTTTCCTGCTATGAGTGAGTCAGTAAAGCTTGTGCCGTGAACCCCACGATAGCCAATTATCTGAAGAGCTGTACCCGCTTTTTTTTCTTTATTCGCTTAAGCGACATTTCCCATTATCCCTTTTATATTAGTGAGAAAATTCATCGTTGCCGCACATGAACTTTTTCTATTCTGTTCTATGTAAATGCTGGGAGTTTTGCGTACCCGGGAACAGAACCGGACGGCTTTCAATTTTCTGCCTCATGTGCTTTATGTCTCTGCTTCAAACCCTAATTAAGTACCTTGCTGCACACTTGTACAGTACAATGGGTGCATTGTAAATGATTATTATTAACATTGAACATGGCATAGGAATTAGATACAAAAGCCTTGTTTTGACTAGCACTGGATGTAATGTAACTTGGGAGAGATAAAGTTTAGCCCACTGCATGTTGCTTAATGATGTAACGTTGCCTAAAGCCTTACTAAAGATGTATACGTATAGTGTCACAATGCCGTATAGTGTGTGAAGAGCGAATGAGCATTAAGGTGTTCAAACACATTGGGAAAGATCAGAACTGGGCTCCAGCTTGGACTCAGTCCAGCAGAGAAGCAGAGGGAGGCTCTGGGACAGCAGAGGGATGGTACCGGCGGAATGAGTTCTGATAACGAGGAATTCACTGTCAAAGCAAAGGTCTTGCTCAATGGGTGTGCCAATGTCTGCTCTTTTTGAACAGCGTCCATACTGAAGGAGTGTGTGCTTTTGATCTGTTTTGCAGGTGTGCAGGACGAAATCATGCCTGAGATAAAACATTTTGCTGGAGATGAACGTGAGTGAGCCGAGTTCGCACACACACTGGCCTCGGCTCAACTTTCGGTTTGATGTGTACACTGAGATTCACTCCATGCTCCCTTCGAAATCTCCCACCTCCGCACACACACACACACACACACAGAATCACATTTCCTCCTGCAGACCAATCCAAGAGAGACGCAAGCCAAGCCAGCACGGCTCCGCGGTCCCTGAGCATTCCCAAATAGATTATGTTGTGTGTGCTGGTGAAAGCGCTAGATTGGCGCTGTGTCCGTGGGCTTTGAGAAGAGCAAAGTCTGTTGTGCCTGTGGCGTGTCAAGGGCTGTGATTATTGCTGTGCCCTCAGCTCAATCTTCAAGACGTCGCCCGCCGCACCTCTGCCAAGCTCCCAGACTCCCTCAGAAGGCTGTCATTATTTTCTTGGAATGCCTTTTTGTCAAGATGGTTGTACTTGACTTTCACGAGGGATGTGAAGTTGTACACGGTCCATTTCAAACAAGAGGCTGGCTGCATGCTGCAGATTTCGTCATGAAAGGAGTCTATATGTTTTGAAGTTATTATTATTTTATTTGTTTTTAAAGGGCACAGCTACGTCAGGACACTGAGTCAGACTGCACAAATGTTAAGTGCTTTAATACGAGGGTTTTTACTACATGATGAGAGATTGTATGCGTTGATGCTGAACCAGTCATTTGGTTCTGTAAAGGCGCATCATTCCTTGGGCTTGTGTATCACATACACCAGCCATTTCTGGACTGTAGAGTGGCTAAGCCAGCATCATAAAGAAGCAGTCAAGTAAAAAAGCCCTCTTGGCCTCCCAGGACGTTTGAGGTCTACACACAAGCAATAAAAAGCTCAATTGGCCCTCTGCCTGCAGTGACAAAGCTGGAAACTAAGGGAACTGTGAATGGTATAATCTGGAAAGCCTTTCATGAGTGCAACATGGTATTTTTAGGGCTTTCGTTTCAGAGGGAGGTTACTGTAATAGACAGTGCGTATTTTTGGTCTTTTTAAAGAATTTTCCACTGCGTCTCCCATGATTCTGGTTGGAACTCTTACCAGTGAGGCTCAGTAAAACGCAGTGCATGTTTAATCCTGGAGTTTTATAGGTGTATCAAATGTTCCAGGGCCAAACATTGAGAAAAGACAAAGTTTTTTTTTTTTTTTTTGAAAGGACACCATTTAAAGCCCAGCATGTCCACTGTCTCTGCATTCATTATTAAATACAGGCATCTCTGTGTGTGCTCCATTTCACACTCCTGGTGCTAATTAGAGTTTCTGAGTTGTCCGCACAAATCACAAGGTCCCACGTGCACACAGGTCCGTTCTTCATCTCGTCTCCATATACAGCAACATTTGAAGTTGTTTGTATAAAACAGTCACCTGGTCCTAGTGTGGAAACTAGAGAAATATATCACAGGGCGAGGTGGGGAACAGAGAGATGTAGCGGCTCTGCATAATGTTACTGTAACACTTACAGAACAGTATGATGTACAGATGGCCTCCCCGCAGGAGACTGCACATGTCCCCACAAATACTGGATCAGTGCTTGCGTGCGTGCGTGTGTGCGTGCGTGTGTGTGTGCGTGTGTGTGTGTGTGTGAGCAACTGAGTGTGAATGTGTGTGGGTGTCCTGGCTGCATAACATATGCGTTTTGTGAGATGTTTTGTGAGAAAGGAGTGTCTACTACATATGTGTGGCGGATTAAATTATGATGGTTTTTCCATATTCGGCTGTGGTTTGGATGAATTAGGATTCAGGGAAGTTTGTGTGTGTCTGTGTGTGTGTGTGTGTGTGGTGTAGGAGTTCTGTGTTTGCTCTCCTCCACCTAGGCCTACAGTGCGTGATAGATAAGAGTCAGCAAGAAGAAAAGGGAGCGTACAGCAGCAGTCAAGAGCAGATGACACAGATCTGTCTGTGTGGGTGAGGGACTGTGATAGACATTGAGAGAAAAAAGGGACACGTGATTCTGAGAGTTAGCTGTGCGTATATATATATATATATATGGGGAGTATGCAGCTACCAGCCGTCACACTTTGAAAATCAACAGTGGAACAGTTTCTTCTGCTAGCTTTCAGTGTCTAATGTACTGCTACTGTCTACTCCAGGAAGCCTATAGATGTGCTGTATACACCCTTCAAACAGGCATTCTGACTGACTCTCATGGCTTCTAAAACGCTCCTTAAAATACGCACCCATGCAACTGCTATCAGAAAAAGTGAAACATGGCAGCTTTTAATACTGCCTGTCCTTGGAGCGGAGCATCTGAATGTAAGGATGTTGTCCTTGGAACGCTTCATCCAGAGCCTGTTTTACTGTGGCTGTCTGTATTTCCCTAATCACAAACACTCCTCAGCGCTGCGTTCAAGCAAAGCCACACTGTCAGACACACAGAGTGCTGCACAATTAATAGCTTTTTCTCCTTCTGGTGAAAATGCCACTCTGACATTCATTTTTTTTTCTTCCCAGAAGCATAGAGGGACTTTTCAATATGTATTATCTTCATGACTTTCGTATTGTCAAGTACTTTTCCCCCCCCCCATTTCATTTCAGTGCTATTGGCATACATTTCATTACAGTATTTCGGGCTGACATCTTCAGGCAAATCTTCAGTGCTTCAGGCAAATCCTTTATTCCCAACATACACCATTATTATACAGTTCACAGCTATGTCTCTTTGCACCTACTTGAATTTTAATCATCAGCATGGCAGAGCTTGTAGCCGAGTTGTACAGGAATTATTAGTAGCTCTCTGTGTGTGTGTATCTCTGATGCATCACAATCCATCACGAGCCGTAACCTCCCTTCAGTGTCACAGTACGATTACAGAATCAAACCTCTGATAATAAAAGCGGATGGAAATGGATAGCAAGCATCTGGCAGGTGACCAAAAGAAATGATACACCCCAAATGGTCAAATAACTCATGTAGAAGGTTTGCACGGCCGTGCCCACTGGCTTCCATAGCAACGCATTCCTCGAAACTAATTGAAATGTGTGCGCCCTCAGGTGTGTGTAGGATGTTTGCTGGAAAGGTTATTTTTCAGGTACTCAGTTCCCCGGATTACTTTGTTACCAGGACAACTTTTGAAGCCGACTGTAGGATGGATTTATATCTGTCTCACTAGGTATAATAATTGTAAACAATTTTGCATTTCCATATTTAATCTGTCATTACCTCACCATGATTACCACCATAACGTGTGTGGTTCTAAGGCTGCTGTACTGGTACATCATTTAAAGGTGCATTAGGCAAGATTTATTTTTGTCTCCATTCCCACCCATGTACACAAAGCCCCGCCCCAGGATCTACAACACCTCGTAGAGTTAGCATGCTAAGTAGCATTAGCAAGGACTGTCATGATGTCACTTTCAAGCAATGAGTTAGAGTTTCTATATTAAGAGCATATTCTATATTTAATTATGTTATTTTGATATACAGTGCTCTCCGGAAGTATTGGAACAACAAGGCCAATTATTTTGTTTTTGCTATACACTGAAGATATTTGGGGTTTAAGATCAAGGTTTCTATCTCAGGTAGTCTCCTCTTCAGGAGCTGAAATGCATGCACAATTGCATTTGTTAAGGTCTGGTTATTGACTTGGCCAGTCTAAAACCTTCCACCTTTTCCCTCTGATGAAGTCCTTTGTTGAGTTGGCAGTGTGTTTTGGATCATTGTTTTGCTGCATGATGGAAGTTCCTCCCAATTAGATTGGATGCATTTCTCTGTAAATTGGCAGACAGTATGTTTCTGTAGAATTAATTCTGCTGCTACCATCATGAGTTACATCATCAATAAACATTAGTGAGCCTGTACCAGAGGCAGCCATGCAAGCCCAAGCCATGGCACTACCTCAACCACGCTTGACCAATGACCTCATATGTTTTGGATCATGAGCAGATCTTTCTTCAGTTTGGTAGAGGTTAATCTTTTTTCCAGAACTTCTGTCGATCATCTCTGTATTCCTTTGTGCATTTCAAGCTGGCTTTTAAGCAACACTGTAAGTTTTCAGACACAGGAAAGTCTCCAGGTTGGTAACATGACAAGTTGCATTAAAATAAATAAATAATTAACTTCAAAAGAGAAAAAGACAGACCTGTTTTGCTTTTATGCATAAAGATTTTATAGTTG
Source organism: Ictalurus punctatus (assembly GCF_001660625.3). Taxonomy (NCBI): domain Eukaryota; kingdom Metazoa; phylum Chordata; class Actinopteri; order Siluriformes; family Ictaluridae; genus Ictalurus; species Ictalurus punctatus. The sequence goes on along the minus strand of NC_030416.2, from coordinate 14,290,699 downwards.
CCATTTTAATGAATGTAAATGTCATATTTTTGCATATTGTCTCGTGGAGTTCTGATGTATTGTACTTTTAGATGTAAATGCTATGCAAACACAAGTGGAAAAATGCACAGTGTCTCTCAAAGATTATGGGCTTTTTCAGTGATTGCTCATAATGACTGACCTGGGGTTAAATCTGTATCATTATTGAGGCAATAAATGCACTTGTATCGCTGTGTTTCCTAGTCCCCTTACTGGCTAAAAGCTCTGCTTAGCAGGAGATTCAGGCTCAAATCCTAGCTATGCTATAAGCCATATGTGACTCCTAATTTAGACATGTCTGAGCGTCTGCACATTTGGCATGACAGAGCCATGTGGTTAGTATGCTGCTGTAAGCATGTATTTGAAAACGTGCTGGATGGTTTCTTTCGTCTCACTCTCCCAGACTAGAGGTGACGTGTTTGGGGAGATATTTCATGCATAAGGAATGCACTATGACCCAACTGCTGGCATAGCTAATCATTAACATGATAGAAAACTCTAGCTGGCTGAAAAAAATCTAGCAAACTTACAGTATGCTGACTTTTCATTCACAAACCATTTCTTGCTTTGAAGGTGGTGTAGTGTGTGTGGCTGGTTGATTTGTATAAAACAGCATGGTTCTGGTTAAACTTAGAGTGTTTCTGGTTTGTGTGTGTGTGTGTGTGGGGGGGGGGGGGGTAATTGTATATGTGCTCAGTGTTTGATTGTGTAGGAAATACAGTGGGGAAAAGTGCTGACTGGCTGTAACTTGAAAGTGCTGACAAGAGTAAGACATCCAGCCTGAAATAAGACATGAATCCACAGAGACCAGCACACAAGCACAAAACATCAGGAGGCCGTTTCACAAAGCAGATTTAAACTAGTCTAGGATTCTAATGAAGTTCACACTTTACTCACAGCCTCAGACCCTCCACCCACTGGAAACATTTTTTGGCCACAGCCTACAGAACCTTGAAGACTGATTGACTTTTCCGCACTTCCGTGTATACATACGTGTGTGGGCTTTTTGGACCAAGATAGAGTTTTGTGTGGTACACTCACTGCTGAGTAAACAAGATAATCTTGCATGTTTGCCGAAAGGCTGCTGGACAAGGTTTGTGGCTGGTTATCTGCCACATTTATTGACAAAACACACCAGACTCTCTAGAGGTCCAGCTTGCGAGACTAAACAAAACCTAACAAATGCAGCTGTGGTTAACTCGTCTAATGACATTCATTAACAAATTTTTCTGCCAATCAAGCTTTAGACACTCACTACGTTTACATGGACAACAATAATCCGATATTAACCCGATTGAGACGATACTCTGATTAAGAAACTATCATGTAAACAGCGGTTATTGATGACCTTAATCCGGCTAAAGTCATACTCGAAGTAAACACAAATCGCATTAAGACGTGTGGAGTATTCCTGTTTTAGTCGCATTATCGACGTGTTTTACAGACATGTACACACCTTAATCACATTATTAACATCGTGTGGGAGTTTTCACTGCATTTTGTGACAGGACACGTACACAACCGTTTGACGGCAAACAAGAGAGAACGGCTGCGTCCGAAACTACGTACTTACCTACTATATAGTAGGAGAAATACATTTATGTAGATGCATCGAACGCAGCTCAAGGCTTCAAGCAGTCGTCTATTTGCACGTATAGCATGAAAAATAATTAACTGCACTTGAAGCTTTCATAAAATTAAAAATGAAACACCCAAAACGGTATACACTACCATAACGAAGATGAACTGCATGTCGATACGTGAAATTCTGGAGGGAACGTCTACGGCGTGGCGTGGGGACGTAATGACATTAATTGATCTGTGTTCTACAACATGTAAAACAGGAACATGAAAGGAATCTCCTAAAAGCGACTCATGTAAACACCTTAATCACAATATTGTCTTATTCAGAGTAAGGTCAATAATCTGAATAATGTCTTATTAAGAATAAGGTCAATAATTAGATTACTGCTGTCCATGTAAACGTAGTCAATGAGGCTAAGAATAATCACAGTGTGTTTTGCATCAAACAGCCAATCGTGTGAAACTTTTCAGGGGCGGGGGGTTGTGGAAAACTACTTGAATTGGTGAAATTTCAATTACATGAAAATGTTTTGCACGGTCTTTTGCAGTGATGTGTGTTGGTAAATGAGACCTTTTAGCTGTTCTCATGTTTGACGCACATGAATCGAATGCCAGTCATTTTTTACAATCCATATTAAGTTTGCTCATTTCTCATTTGCACTGAGAATTTGGTATGTTTGGTATGAAAGTGTGAAGGAGTAGTCTAGACAGCTGAATGTTTTCATCTTGAAAATGGTGGTCTTGTCTTCAATTCCTCTGAACTGTGTTGTGGTCCACATCAGGTGTATAAGCTATCTGCACTCTGGGCTTCATGCTGAGTAATGTGATTGGTTCATCTAGTCACATTGCTTCCTGTTGCAAGTTTTGTGGTGGTGTGGAAAAGGTTGTTACGGTCAGCAGAGGAGACAGAATGCCTTAATGATTTATAAAACCAGACTTTCATAGGCCTGGAGCAGTGTAGCTCATCCTTGTGGTGAGAGGCTAAAATGTTTTTTTATATAAGCACTGCTCCTCATTTGCAAGTATTCCTGCATGATGACATGCCATTCACCCAACAAGCCCTGTTCTTCACTGCTTGAGTGTTTGTACCAAAGGAAATACATTTTATTTTTTAAACAAACAGGTGAACCTAGTACCATTTTGTGAACCGGCATGCACAAGTGCATTGTTTATAATTGTGCACTTGATCCAAACACCCTATTTTCCATTTAGAGTTGAGGAAAATCTTGTTTTTGTTGGAACCATCACAAAGAAGCAGAGGAAGAAATCAAAAAGCAGCAGTGTACAAGAAATGCAAGATTTCATGTAATTTCATGTAATTACTATACGACATTCAGTGCCCTCCACTAATATTGGCACCCTTGGTAAATAAAATCATTTTAGAAATTGTCTATATTGTTTAACCTTTTGATTTTTTTGTATCGAAAATACTCTGATATCAAATTGATATCAAACAATTGCAAACACAACACGGGTTTATCAAAAAAATATCTTTGTTAAATATGTAACAATTATTGGCACCATTTTAGTCATTACTTTGTGCTACCTCCCTTTGCCAAGATAATAGCTCTGAGTCTTCTCCTATAATGCCTGATGAGGTTGGAGAATACATGGCAAGGGATCTCAGATCATTCCTCCATACAGAATCTCTACAGATCCTTCACATTTCAAGGTCCACACTGGTGGACTCTCCTCTTCAGTTCATCCCACAGGTTTTCTATGGGTTTCAAGTCTGGGGAGAGCAGAGTATTTTTGTGAACTATTTGAACAAAAGATCAAAAAGTTAAACAATAAATAAAATTTTTCACAGCATTCGTTGCTTCTTTGCTTTTCTTCATATTTACCAAGGGTGCCAATATTAGCGGAGGGCACTGTAGATTACTGAGTGTGTACTAATGTGGAGATTTTGTCCGTGTGTTCAGAAAGAGTTGTAAAGGTAAATGAATCTTTTTACGTTTGCACATTGCGAAAGGATGCTTCTTTAAAGTCTTTTCTAGGAAGAATAAAGTCCTCTAAACCCTCATGAACCATGAAAAAAAACAGTTAAATTGGGAAATAGAAAAGTTAGAATATGAAGAAATGTGTCTTGCTACATGTTTGACTTTTTCTCCTCTGTATAGTATTTCCTTGTACTGAAATAAAATTATTTAATTAATGCTGTGTGTTATTCTGCCCTTTGGTGGTGAGAAACGAAGGAGGTCTACCTCATAAAGGGCAGACACAGTGACTATATTTACATGCACATCAATATTCCAGTATTAATCAGAATTTGGCAATATTCTAATCAGTATTGAGTCATGTAATCTGATTCAGATTAATACAATATTCTGATTCCCCAGATTCTGATTCCCGCCCCTGGAATGTACCTGTTTTAATTGGAAATTTGTTGCATGTAAACACCTTATTCAGAAATTCCATGGAAATGACCTCTACGCACATGCTCAGTCTGCAAGGAATTGTGGGTCCTGACAGATGCTTAGCTGTAGGCTAGCTATTTAGGAATGGCCGTAATATCCCTACATGTTTTGTACAGATCAGTCAAGTCAATGGACAGGTGGTACTAAGTGCAGTGTCATTGGAGACAGTATCTGTTGGTGAATGAAGAGTGTGTGTGTATATATGTATGTATGTATGTATAGGTGTAGCTATATATATGGATATGTCATGCTTTAGATTACATGCTTGTTCATGTCATCTTTCCATGTATGAGTTTATTGCATAATGTCCTCAGTTTGTTTTTGTCCTATTATGTGCTTGTTCTGCTATTTTTCATTTTTCCATCTATCCGTATCTATGTATATAGCATGAGTTCATATTTCAATGCTTGCTACTGTGTGTTAATAACACCGTGCAAGACGTGTACCGCTGTAATCTACAGTATATGATTTCTAGGTTCAGTGATGACTTTGAAAGCCCAGAGCACATAAACGTGTAAAGGAGTTGATATTTTAAGTTTAGATTGACCAACATTTCCCATTTACAGTGACAAATTGAGCTTGCAGTGACTTAGTAGCCATGTATTCATTCATTCAGCGTCAGTAAGCGCTTTATTCTGGTCAGGGTTGCAGTGGATCCCGGAACACAGCACAGTGTGGGAACACACCCTGGATGGTACGCCTTTTTTTTTTTTTTTTTTTTTTTTCCAGAGAATACATCTGTTAGAATTCCTCTGACATACATTCCCAACAAGCCATCTAGTCTGTTAAATACTAAAGGGTTCTAACCCTTAAGGGGGAATGCCATATCATTTCTTCATCACAGCTTGAAAAGGTTCTGTGACTGTGTGCAGTGAAAACTGAAACCTGTATTTCTCTGATATATAGTTGTATAGATTTATACTGTGAAGGGATTTTGAATTGCATTAAATAATTTTTTCCCCTAGTTTTACTGCAAATTCTTTAACCCCATCAAGAGTCTTTTATAAAACCCATTTTTGCACTCTAATAGGCAGACAATTACCAAACTCCTACTAATGTGTGAATTGATTTGATTAATTTTGCATTGTCAGCTGTTCTGCTAATTTGGTTTGCACTGCTCTTTGCACATGCACGTTCATGACATCATTATGGATGATGTGTATTAGTATGGGTAAGTGGTGGAGCATTCGGTGTGTTTAGCTGCGTTGGGGTGAGTGTGTTGATGACTGGATGGGTGTATATCGATTCTCCTTGAGTATGAAGACTAAATAGATTCAGCATTAAACCGTGGTGCTCCCTGAGGGATTGGAGATGGGATTGGTGGAGGTGTGCGACTGCTAACGGTTGCTTGAGCACAGAGTAACTCACACTAATGAAACAACGTAATAACCTTGAAGCACCCTCCCTATCTCTCCACTGACACTAAATATGCCAGTGACATGATGAAATGGGAATGAGATGGTGATGGAACTGTATTTCAACACCCACTTATGTAGACTTGTATCTGGACATGCAACCATATTGACTTGTTTTATTTTCTGTTTCATGTTTTACAGATCCTGAGGACTACCAGCCACCAATATGGAAATCCTACTGTAAGTGTGAAATGTCTGCAAATTTTCTGAGATTAAACCCCACCCCCACCTTAGGAATTTGAGTATTTGCTCATTTTCTCTGTCAAGTACCTAAGCTGTTGAAATGACTCAAATCCACACCCGAGCACAGATGCCAACTTCTGAAATTCACTGGAGGTGCTCGTAACAGCTTAGAAATGTGTGACGTCGTACAATCTTATAGCAGCTACATCCCACAATAAAAAATTGTATCACTAGAAAATTACTGTTCTACTATGGGCAGTTTCTCCTCACAGTACTTCTCGAGATGGTTTTCCTGGTTAGTGCACTATTGCTGCACAAACTACAACAGTAGTAGGAGCTTAATGATGCGCTGTACGCTCTCTATTCCATGTAAAATTCGAATAAAGCAAGCTATTATAAAATGCTGTTTATATTATGTGAGGTGGATTAAAAATTTCAACTTAAACAAGCCCAGAATACCTCCTCTGAAAAAGTCACTTCTCTCTTATCTCGAATCAGGAGAAGCTGGTGAGATTTAAAGAAACATGCTTCCCCTAAGCACTCTGTATATCAAAAGTCAATATTCTAACATTAAAGCATTTTTAGAGAACAGTACTATCTGGAGTAAAACAGCAATGCCTTCAGGCAATAGCAAATCTTTAAAGACTGGTGTTTGGGAGCTCTTTCCCAGCTCTTCCCGGTAACTTAGAACACTGATGGCCAGTGAGTAGTGGATCAAAGTGATACAGTTAAGTGTCTAATACCCCACATCCACACATCTGTACTGACATCACCCTTCTGTGTAGCTCTTTAAAACTAGACATAAAAGGAAACAACGCATGCCTGCATAACAAACATTCTCCTGTATTCAGCCTTTCTTTGCTGATTTAGTCCAGGCTAAAGAAATCACGGCGATACGGAATTTTTAGTTTATTCGGTAGCAGAGAACGCACGATTCAAACACGCATCTAGGGCTACAGAGAGCTGCATGGGCGCAACTGGCTAACAGCAGTATGGGAAAAATTCCTGTGCTTCAGTCCCTTTGTGAGTCTCATCAGTGAAAACTTGCCATGTTAAATTTGTTCGAACTTTTGTTTCATTATATCCTACTGAGCATCTGAATGGATCATGCAAATGCTGTGTCACTATTAAGTTTCAATGATTATACTTTAATTAAAATACTATTATTATGTACACTCACCGAACACTTTATTAGGAACACTATACTAATACTGGGTAGGGCCTCACTTTGCTCTCAAAACAGCCTCAATTCTTCATGGCATGGATTCCACAAGATGTTGGAAACATTCCTTTGAGATTCTGGTCCGTGTTGACATGATTGCATCACGCAATTCCTCAGATTTTTTAGGTGCACTTTAATTCTCCCGTTTTGCCTCATCCCAAAGGTGTTCTATTGGATTCAGATCCGGTGACTGGGAAGACCACTGAAGAACACTGAACTCATCGTCATGCTCATGAAACCAGTTTGAGACGAATTTTGCTTTGTGACATGCTGCATTATCACGCTGGAAGTAACCATTAGAAGATGGTAAACTGTGGCCATGAAGGGATGCACATGGTCAGCAACAATACTCAAACAGCCTGTGGCATTCATGCAACGATTTATTGGTATTAATGAGCCCAAAGTGTGCCAAGAAAACATTCCCCACACCATTACACCACCTCCACCAGCCTGGACTATTGGCATAAGGCAAGTTGGGTCCATGGATTCATGCTGTTGGTGGCTAAGTTTGACCCTACCATACCATACCTACCAAAGTCTGTGCCTCAAAAATCAGGATTCATCAGACCAGGCTACGTTTTTCCAGTCTTCACCTGTCCAGTTTTGGAGAGTCTGTGCCCACTGCAGCCTCAGCTTTCTGTTCTTGGCTGACAGAAGTGACAGAAGTCTTCTGCTGCTCTTCTGCTATTGTAGTCCATCTGCCTCAAGATTCGGCATGTTGTCATTCTGAGATGCTTTTTTTTTTGCTCACCATAATTGTATGGAGAGGTTATCTAAGATACTGTAGCCTTTCTGTCAGCTCGAATCATTCTGGCCATTCTGCATTGACTTCTCCCATCAACAAGGTGTTTCCATCCTCAGAAGTGTCACTCACTGGATGTTTTTTAAAATTTACTGCAACATTCTGAGTAAACCCTAGAGACTGTTGTGCATGAAAATCCCAGGAGATCAGCAGTTATAGAAATACTCAAACCAGCCCGTCTGGCTAAAATCACTGTGATCACATTTTACCCCATTCTGATGGTTGATGTGAACATTAACCGAATCTGCATGATTTTATGCCTTGCACTGCTGCCACATGATTGACTGATTAGATAAGTGCATGAATGAGTAGGTGTACATGTGTTCCTAATAAAGTGTTCAGTCAGTGTTCTTCAGTTGTTATGCTCCTATACTGATTTTGAATGTTTTCATCAAATGAAAATGTTCAGGAGATGCTTATTTTTGTGGAGTCGAAAGTCTGTCATATCGAGACAACACTGTATTGTATCATATTGCATTTTGTGTTTCATTACACCCCTACTAGCTAACTTCACATCACCAAAATCAGTTGTCTTCATGCTGAAAATAGGTTTACTGTGGGAAATAATTGTGTGTGAATGGCATGTGTATAGTGCGTTGCTGTCTGTTCTTGTTCAGACTTGTTCTTGTGATTTGCTATGTTAAAAATAATATACTTTAACTGTATTTTACAGCATGATACTGCAGCATGTGTGTGTTATTCTGGGAAAATATTTACAGCACTGGCAGATTATAATGTATTAAGAGGAACTTACTGTATAGTTACAGTACTTTAACAACACTGAGTCTATATAGTAATTACTGTGAAAAATATTAATCACAGTAACTACCTAACTTACAAGATCATTTTTTATATTGTAGGTTACCTGTTCCCATAGAGGGTAGACTATTTGTCCTGCTATTTATTACATTAAAATCAGAAATAGTGCTAGCTGGCAACTATCCATCCACATACATACATTGCCTTTTTTTTTGTTTTCTTTCTTTCTTTTTTTTTTTTTTAGAAAAAATATCCTCTTTTTTTTTTTTTTTTTTTAAAAAAAAGGACCTTATTTTAAATATTAAAAATTTTGAAAATGTTTACTATTAAATGGTTAGCGAATTGAGAAATGATCTACAGCTAATCAGAAAAGGCTAAAACTTTATCACTCTAATTAGCTACTTGTAGCCCGTGGGTTCCTACTAGCAGTGTTTGAGTTTTTATATCTATAGGCTTAACTGATTTAATAACACACTCGTGTAGAGTCACATTAGGATCTGAGAATGACTAGTTAATGAGTTCCACAAAGATTTAGGTTTCCTTATTTAAATGCGAATCGGTTCCATTTTGTTTGGTCTGGCACCAATAGTGATTAAGCTGTAATCAAACTTTTGACCAGCAATGTAACACAAGAAACTTTTCTTCAGTATATGTTTTAGGACAGCTGAGAAATCGTATATGGCCACGTAAATACTTAATGAATCAAAACAAGAGCCCATAGCCAAGAGCTATCTTTGTCATTCTTATCAAGGAACATGCCAATCCATCTTATAGCTCCTCATTCCTGATAGCAGATACTGCAATGCAATGTGGTTGGTGCATTGAACATGCTCTTCTGTCTTCTTTTGAGTCCATTATGGTAGTGTGTGTGCATCTCCGCGCCACACTCTGACTTGGCCATGTCCGTACCATGTTTACTGGATGTTGTCCAGGCTTCACTGCTCGTCCTTAGTGTCCCTGACAAAAACACACAGTCGGATGCCTTCCTGCACCCCACATGGAAAATCTGCCACAGGTCCTGAAGACCACGTTGCTGTCCAGGAGAGCCTGTTTCTCTAATGAAGTCATCAAGGACACTTCTAGCCCATATCACCCTCAAGTGCCCCGGGGCATCTGCTGCTATTTTTACATCCTGATCAGTCCATACAGTCAGGCTGCTCTTATGTGCCACTGTTACTTAACAGTAATAATAATATAATAAACTTTTTTATAGTGCACTTTAAATACATGTGCTAGCTCAGTGTTGTACAATAAAGTAGTAAAAATGAAATGTTAAAAAGTAATGTACTAGAATGCACAGGATAAAATAAAAGATGAGTGAAAATAAATATAAGTACACACATAAGCATATACGAAATATAATTTTAACAAAAAATCAAATAAAACTATACATAAATGCCAAAACAGATGATGTTTCTCTTAATAAGCAACTGGAGAAATATAATAGATATACTCACTTGAAAACACCTGAAATTTTATAATATGTGATCTATAACTACGGAAGTTTTGTTCCAACGTTGATCATTAACTGGTGTTAACCTTTAATAGTTAAGTTAACAATTATTTTATAATTAGACCGAGAAAAGAAATGGTAACTTCTTAACCTGAAACATCGATATGCTCTGTTCTGCGATTGACTCATTGTTAGCCCTGATCCATCAACGTCTCTAGTGCAGTTCATTTTTTAGTGATTTTACCAGCATGCCCAAGTGCACATGCATAATCCATCTCCATTTGCTTGCCTTGTTGTGCCGACAGCATATGCTGGTCTACCTCTGAGTTCCAGCAAGGAGGATTAATAAATAAATGTGCTGCTTGTGGCTGAAGGCATTCTGCACTGAAATAATCACTCTCATATAATCCATTGTGATTTATAGTCTTTTGTGTTAGAGGGAGAGAGACTGCAATGGATAGACTACTGGCATTGTGAAATCGTACACTGTTCCCGGTATAAACATTGCACTTAGTGGTGAATTAAAAGGAAAAAGCAGAACGACAACACAGTTACTGGACAGTAAGATGCAGTGCACGCTAAAAGTGCAAGTAACTATTGGGTTGCAGAAAATAGGACAAATATTTGTAAGCATTCTAGACATGTTTACTACCGACTTTTTTTTTTTTTTAATGACAATAAATGATTTAATTTTAAAGATGAAACAGTATCTGAAAATGACAGGAAATGAGCATTTCCACCATGTCAAGTTTAGGGTGAGTAGGGTGTGCATAATAATATTACAGTCGGGAACTGCGTTCTGCCCGCAGAAGTTGTTAAAATATATGGTGGCTATCTAGGTGATTCTGCAGTAATGTTCATTAAACAGTAAAAAAAAAAAAAAAAAAAAAAAAAAAAAAAGCCCTGAAAAACAGTAGTTTTCAATTTATCACCCTTTTACAAAATGGTTGTCTAATGTCTAAATATCTGACATTTTCACTGTTGATGCTGCTGCTGAATGTGTCACAGGTGAGAAAAAAAAACAAACAAAAATAATCCCTGTGTATTTTATCACTTTCTAATTATAATCACCATTAACATTATTTGTAAAATGTTAGATTTGACACTTTGTTGTATGCCTATTCTGAAAAAGTTGGGACAGTATGGAAAATGTTAATGAAAACAAAGAGGAGTGATTTGTAAATGTACTTTGACTTGTATTTAACCAAAAAAACATGTAAAGACAAGGTATTTGATGTTCTACCTAATCAATTGCACAGTTTTTTTTTAAGGTAAATGTTTATTTTGAAATTGATGCATGCAACACGTTCCAAAAAAGTTGGGACAGGGGCAATTTAGGACTAATGGCGATGTGACAAGTTGAAATAAGAAGGTGATGTGAAACAGGTGAAGCAATCATCTAATCATAGTATATAAGGAGTCTCCAAAAAAGCCTAGTCCTTCAAGAGCAAGGACGGGTCGAGGCTCGCCAATCTGCCAACAGATGCGTCAGCGAATAATCAACACTTTGAGAACAACATTCCCCAAAGACAAATCAGTAGGATTTGTGGCATTTCACCTTCTACAATGCACAATATAATTAAAAGGTTCAAGGAATCCGGTCAAATCTCGGTGCGTAAAGGGCAAGGCTGAAAACCACTTCTGAATACGCGTGATCTCCGATCCCTCAGACGTCACTGTCTTAAAAACAGTCATGCGTCTGTAATTGATATCCTGACATGGGCTCGGGAATACTTTGGTAAAACTTTGTCAGTCAATGCCATTCCCCACTGCATCCACAGATCCAAGTTAAGGCTTTACTATGCAAAGCAGAATCCATACATCAGCACTGTCCAGAAGCACCGCCCACTGCTCTGGGCTCGGTCTCATCTGAGATGGACAGTACCACAGTGGAATCGTGTTTTGTGGTCAGAGGAGTCAACATTTCAAATAGTTTTTGGACAAAAAAGCCAAAGAGGAAAAGGACCATCCAAGCTGTTATCAGAGTCAGGTCCAGAAGGCAGCGTCTGTCATGGTATGGGGGTGTGTCAGTGCCCATGACATGGGTAATTTGCACATCTGTGAGGACATCATTAATGCAGAAAGATATGTACACATTTTGGAGCAACATATGCTGCCATCCAGAACAGGACAACACCAAACCACATTCTGCCCGGATTACAAGCGCATGGTTGCGTAAGCAGAGAGTGCAGGTGCTGGCATGGCCTGCCTGCAGTCCTGACCTGTCTCCCATTGAGAATGTGCGGCACATTATGAAGTGCAAAATAAGGCAACGAAGGACCTGTACAGTTGCCCAGCTGAAGAAATGCATAATGGATGAATCGGGGAAAATTACGCTTGCTAAATTTAACCAACTGGTGTCTTCAGCACCAAACAAAGTGTTATTAAAAAAAAAGCTGATGTTACACAGTGATAAACAGGCGACTGTCCCAACGTTTTTGGAGTGTGTTGCAGTCATCAGATTTGAAATGAGTGTATATTTTCAAAAATCAATTAAATTCACAAAGTAAAACATCAAATAATGTGTTAATAATGTGTTTTCAATATAGTACAGGGTGTACTGAATTTTCAAATGACTCTTTGTTAGTTTTTTTTTTGCATTTTCCATACTGTCCCAACTTTTTCGGAATTGGGGTTATAATCTGTTTAGGTGAACATTTTGTCCTTTTTTTTTTCTTTCAGCCAAAAAACGAAAGGACCATTTTCAGTGGCATCCCTAATAAATATAGTTAATTGATGTTCTTCTCCATTTACCTTGCCAGAAAGCAAAGGCATCATACATCAAGTACATTCAAGAGCATGAGTGATTGTGTGATGTACATCGAGGCATCGAGTACATTCAAGAGCATGAGTGATGTGGGGAAATGGGCGAGGCTTCCATGTGGTGTCGGTTAATATCATCGAGTTCAAAACATTTGCGCAAATTATTCCAGATTAGTGTGTTGACTGCTTAATCTCCCATTTATCTGGGAGAAAAAGACTCCTCTTCTCATTCGTTTTTGACCTATAATGCATAGAGGCATACTTGGATGTTAAATTGCAGAGCTAAAAGGTTGGCAGGTCTGGTAATATAATTGAGGTAAAGATCACTGGATATTGTGACAATGTAATATTGTGTAAAGATGATGATTAAAATCGTAACACACAGGCCTAACGCCTTCAACACTATCTTCAACATGAATGCATGGTAGAATATCCGCACTTTCTATTGAAGTGTAATGTCTCTTAACTGACATTTTTAGAATGACAGAAATGTCCAATAACTTAATCTTACAGTTATATTTAGAAACTAAATGTGTGTGTGTGTGTGTGTGTGTGTGTGTGTGTGTGTGTGTGTGTGTGTGTGTGTGTGTGTCATAGTGTACCAGTTACAGCAGGAGGCGCCCAGACCAAAGAGAATAACATGTCCACAGGAGGTCAGTAAAGTATAGTGATGTTCATAAATCATGAAATCCAACCTGTATAATAGTTTATGGCGTTTATAATCCATAAATAACTATGTTCATCAGTAGACACTTCATTCTTATGTCAGTATTGTATATATGAACTAGATTTACTCAATAACTGTAATGATATAGTGGATGTTACTGGATATAATTAATATCCGTGGTTACTGTGCGCCCAGTCTTTCATATGAAGCCGTTACTGAGCATAAGATGGATTTGTAGAGACATGCCTATGCAAGATGAGATTTAGGAAAGTGTTTATTGGGAGTTAGAAACCTGTTTGACTTCACCAGTTCAGCTTTTCTCTTTCTGTCTGTTTTTTTTTTTTTTTTTTTCCCAGATCAAGAGCAGGCCCAAGTACTATGGCCGAGAGTGAGTGTGTCGTTTTATTATTTTTACTTCCTTATCTCTTTCCCAGACTGACATGCAGAGTGCGGGTGAGACACGTCTGCTATAAGTGGAAATTGATGTCTTGCAAGAGTCTGAATATGTGGGTGTTAATATGAGGAAATATGAATAAGACAGAGAGAGAAAGAGAGAGAGAGAGAGAGAGAGAGCGGGGGCTGACGAAGATGCCATGATTTTAGTATTATGAGATTCTCTTTCACATTTTGATCACAAATTAGTTCGGCACGTAATTGAAAAAACCATGTTCAATTGGATATATTGTGTTTTACAAGCTTTTTTGGTCATCTAAAAAATTGTCTTTTAGTTAGTTAGTTGTCATAAGTGCTGAGACTTGGATAATATATTAAAAATATGTATTAAAATCTACCAGCTCATAACTTACAATCACAGAATGCAACAGGATAGGGGTCAAACTTACTATCAGGCAAATGCAGAGGTCCTGGGGAATTAACGAGAAAAAAGTTCACTGATTACTAATGATAGAACAGCTAAAAGCCGATTAAAGGTCAATCTCACAGAATAGATTGCATCTTAACCACAAATAGTTTCTGTACACACCAGTTCTGTGAGAGTTTCATGCGTAAAAACACAACCCCAATTGTCCTGCATGCCACGTCTGTTTCATTTTCACATTCACATAAACTTTATAGATTTTAAATCAGATCACAAACTTTCAGTTCCTAATGCATACAGTTCTCGAAGAAACTTCAAGGCCAATTCATTTGTTTGTTCTATTCACCAAAGCCATTCGGGTTTGAGATCAAAAGATGGATGGATGGATGGATGAATTACACTCAGGTCTAACGCCTTCAACAGTGTCTTTAACGTGAATGTCTGCAGGGTAGAATATCAGCACTTTTTATTGAAGTGTGACGGCTCTTATCTGATTTTCACTGATTTCACACATTTCACTGATGCCACGCATTTTCAGGACATTCCAAATTGTTGTATGTTTATGCAATGCCTCTGATTGATGTTCCCTCTTTTCTCAGCTTCAAAATGGCTTTGTGTTTCTCCCATAGACAGCTCTCAGATCTTCATGTTGGCTTATCCTTTTTAGCAACAAATGCAGTCTTCACAGTTGAAACTGCAGGCTGAAACCAAAATTAGATGTTCAGAGCGGTGTTCATGTTCTAAAAGGACATACCTGGGTAACAAGAAATACCTGTCAGTCACATGTTCCAGTATTTTTGCTTACCTACAAATTGAGTGGGCTGATACAAAATGTGTTAAGTTCAATGTTGTTTAACACATCTATATATAACCACCAGGAAATAAAAGCTGAATTCTTAAACTCTCTTCTCATATTCGTCTTTTGATCTCAAACCCAAATGGCTTCAGTCTACAGTGAAAACAAATGAACTGGCCTTGCGTTTCCAATCGTTTCAGATGGGAATGTATGATGTGAAAAAGTTTAACGTTTCAGTGTACAACAGTGTGATTATTGTGTGAACTGTAGTTACAGAGCACAGGTTTTTTATTTTATTTTAAAGGTACTCATTATACCAACAGAGGAAACCAGAATAAACACAAATGTGCACCTTGTATACTCTCCCACTGTGTCACATCAGTGACCTGTATTGTTTCCGACCGTATTTTGCGTGAGGTGTGAATTAAGGTTTGTGCACTTAGACAATCATACTGTTGCCATAGGAAACACAGCATGCTTCTTTATATATAGTGCAATTTATAAAAAGCAATCCAGACTATATCTGAGCCGCCTGTAAGCATCAGATATGTTATGATATGATATGAATACAGCTTGGGAAAGATGGTAGCAGAACCTCTACTGTCGGAGTTTATTAATGAATAGTATTTGTACATTCTGAGTGACTCGCACATGTGCATCGCATGTGAAACATTCAGTCAGTGAGTGAAAATGTCTTCTCTGTACTGATCCACTCAGTGTCCCAGGCAACAATAGTAACTGTTCCACAAGAACTGCTCTTCACCCAAATGAAACAAGTGTGTAGCAAGTGTGTGTGATCGAGTGAGTGTATTTGTGTGTAAGGAAATGTGATTGTGTTTGGGTTGGTTCTCGGTGCAGGTTCCATGGGCTGATCTCTAGAGAGCAGGCAGATGAGTTTCTTGATGGAGCTGAGGGGGCTTACCTCATCAGAGAGAGCCAACGGCAGCCAGGAACTTTTACACTCGCATTAAGGTATGTGCTCACACATACACACCCTTGAACAGATGTACACAAAGACATATTTTCATTGAGACACCACATATATACACCCACATTTACACAAGAAATTTGGTATGCATTAAATCCAATGATTTTTGGGAAAAGTAAATGTATATATCCTACTTGTGCTCTTGAGTGTGTGTAAATTGTGTATTTGGTCAACTTCACATTACATCATTTGCATGGGTTACTGAAGTTTTATATATGGAATATACTGTCAAGTTTAAATTGCTTGTTTTGTACATTTACAGCATTTAGCAGATACCGTTATAAAGTGCAACTTCCATCTGCTTTGGAGTCCCTATCAAAAACACATCCTCAGGCTAGTTCATTAGGTCAGGGACGACAATTTTGTGAAGCTCAGTCATTTTATATTATTGGAATTAATTAAAAAACATGTCAAATGCCAACACATTAAGACAAATAAAACTAGTCATCCAATTATAACAAAAGAAATGCTGTCTTTCTGCCTTTTCATTTCTTACACCATTTAATGGTCATTTCCTGTTTCCAGCCCTCAACATACACATGCAATTACAAAGAAATTCAACGTTTTGGAAAAATCAGGTGAAAATTCTTAGTTTGATTTACAAACTAGGTTTACACAAATTATAAATTAGGCCAAATATCTTTTGACTTTGTACTTGAAATATAATCCAAAAAGTATATATATTCATAGTCATTAAAGATCTTATAATCGTACCTTTTGTGATTAGACATAGAAGATATGTTTAAAAAATGAAGTTGATAGAGGGGAAAAAAGTATTCAGACACCACAAATTAACATCAGTACTTTGTTGCAAAGCTGTTGTTGGCAATTACAGCTATGAGACCTCTACAGTAAGAAGTAATTAGATTTTTGCATCGTTTGTGGTTCAATTTTGGCTCATTCCTCTTGCCAAATTCCCCAAGGTTACGAGGGTCCCTTGGATGGAATTACAATTCTAAAATCCTCCCTAAAATGTTCACTGGAGATTGGCTTGGCCATGCAAGGATTTCTTGAGTTATTTTAGCTGTATACCCCATTCCTACAGTTGAATCACAGCCATGCTGATATTCAGTATACAGTGCTGTGAAAAAGTATTTACTGATTTCTTCTGTTTTTGTGTATATCTCTAACTAAATTGTTTCAGAAATTAAAACAAAATCTAAGATAAAACAAAGACAACCTGTGTAATCATAAAGTACAGTTTTTAAGTGATAATGTTTTCTACTGAATCAAAAAAGTTATCCAATACCAACTGGGCCTGTGTGAAAATGTATTTGCCCCCATAGTGACTAATTCCCCAAATCTATGAAACTGCATTGATAATGGTGTTCAGCTGGACTAGACACAACCAGGCCTGATTACTGCAAACCCTGTTCAATCAAATCAACACTTAAATAGAACTTTTTCACCAGCAAGTTGGTTAAAAGTGTTACCCAGTAACACAATATGCCAGAATTGAAAGAAATTCCAGAAATGATGAGGAAGAAGTTGATTACAATACATTTGTCTGGATAGGGTTACAAAGCTATTTCAAAGACTCTGGGACTCGAAACAACCACAGTGAGAGCCATTATCTCCAAATGGGAAACCTCTGTAGAGTAGTGAACCTTAACAGAAGTGGCCGACCATCCAAAAGTCCCCCAAGAGCACAGCAAGGACTCATCCAGGAAGTCACAAAAGAACTAAGGATAACATCAAAGGACCTACAGGCCTCTCTTGCATTAATAAAGGTCACTGTTCATGACTCCACTATCAGAAAGACACTGCGCAAAAATGGCATCCATGGAAGAGTGGCGAGGTGAAAACCACTGCTAACCCAGAAGAACATTATGGCTTGTCTGAATTTTGCCAAAACACACCTTGATGATCCTCAAAACTTTTCGGAGAATGTTCTGTGGATTGATGAGTCGAAAATGGAACTGTTTGGAAGACAAGGGTCCCGTTACATCCCGTTACATCCCGTTTCATCAGGTGTAAACCAAACACCAAATTCCACAAAAAGAACATACCTACAGTCAAGCATGGTGGTGGAGGTGTGATGGTGTGGGGATGCTTTGCTGCTTCAGGGCCTGGGCAACTTGCAATAACTGAGAGAAACATGAATTCTGCTCTCTACCAGAAAATCCTAAAGGAGAATGTCTGATCTTCAGTCCGTAACTTTGACACTCAAGCACAGCTGGATTATGTAGCAAGACAATGATCCAAAGCGATCAGCGCAAAGCGATACAGCACAAAGTAGTTCTGGTTTGTTGCACTTCATGAACACACTCTACAAAATGTGTCTTTTGTGTGACTGTGATTGTGTGACAGTGATTACCGCACCAACAACTGCACTTGGACTTTATAGGCATTTTCAACTGAGAGTTTTTTGTTCTTGTATCAGTACAGAAAAACAAAGTACTGTACATAATAACTGCATTTACCATAAATATATATATATATATATATATTTTTTTTCATTTTCGCAAATTCATCCACCCCTTTTCTTCCTCTCTGTCTCAGGTTTGGAGGCCAGACTCTAAACTACAGGCTCTTCTATGATGGCAAACACTTTGTGGGAGAGAAGCGGTTTGAGTCTGTGCATGACCTTGTCACAGACGGCCTCATAACTCTCTACATCGAGACCAAAGCAGCTGAGTACATTGCTAAGATGACCACCAACCCCATCTACCAGCATCTGGGCTATACGGCATTATTGAGGGACAAGATGAGCCAGCGCCTGAGCCGAGCTCGATCTGAGCCCAAGAAAGTCACCTTCCAACAGGATGACAAGGTGAGAAGCTTCCTGTCACTGTATGTACAGTCAGCTCAAGAATTCTTGGCACTTTTAGTAAAAATGAGTGAAAAGTTTATGAAAAAATGTGATTAATTAGCTCACACTAAAATATGAGAAATGTAGCCATTAATTCAAGTAAATTTATTATAAGGACAAAAATCATACAGTGCTGTGAAAAAGTATTTGCGCCATCCTGATTTCTTCTGTTTTTGTGTACATCTCTTATTAAATTGTTTCAGAAATTAAAACAAAATCTTATATAAAACAAAGGCAACCTGAGTAAACACAAAAAATACAGTTTTTAAATGATAATGTTATATATTGAAGCAATAAAGTTATCTAATACTAACTGGGCCTGTGTGAAAATGCATTTCCCCCCATAGTTACTAATTCCCCAAATTTATGAAACTGCATTGATAATGGGGTTCAGCTGGACTAGACACAACCAGGCCTGATTAGTGCAAACCCTGTACAATCAAATCAACTCTTAACTTTTTCACCAGCATGAAGTTGGTTAAAAGGTCTTACCCAGTAACACAATATGGCAAAGAAATTCCAGAAATTGATTAGGAAGAAGGTAATTGAAATACATCAGTCTGGGAAGGGTTACAAAGCTATTTCAAAGGCTCTGGCACTCCAAAGAACCACACTGAGCCATTATCTCCACGTTATCTCCAAATGGAAAAACTCGGTACAGTACTGAACCTTCCCAGAAGTGGCCCACCTTCCACAATTCCTCCAAGAGCACAGCAAGGACTCATCCAGGAAGTCACAAAAGAGCCAAGGATAACATCAAAGGACCTACAGGCCTCTCTTGCATCAATAAAGGTCACTGTTCATGACTCCACTATCAAAAAGACACTGCGGAAAAATGGCATCCATGGAAGAGTGGTGAGGTGAAAACCACTGCTAACCCAGAAGAACATTAAGGCTTGTCTTTACCAAAACACACCTTGATGATCTTCAAACCTTTTGGGAGAATGTTCTGTGGATTGATTAGTCGAAAGTGGAACTGTTTGGAAGACAGGGGTCCTGTTACATCTGGCGTAAACCAAACATGGAATTCCACGAATATAACATAAAATATACGGTCAAGCATGGTGGTGGAAGTGTGATGGTGTGGGGATGCTTTGCTGCTTCGGGGTCTGGGCAACTTGCAGTAATTGAGGGAAACATGAATTCTGCTCTCTACCAGAAAATCCTAAAGGAGAATGTCCGATCTTCAGTCCATAAGTTGAAACTCAAGCGCAACTGGATTATGTAGCAAGACAATGATCCAAAGCATAGGAGTAAGTCTTTGTCCTACAAGTAAGTGGAAAACTGATCTCTGGTTATTGGAAGTGTTTGGATGCAGTTATTGCTGCTAAAGGTGGCACAACCAGATTTTAAGTTTAAGGGGCAGTTAGTTTCTCACATGGGTGATAGAGGTTGGAAAACTTTTTTTTTTTTGCTTCACTAAAAGAATAATTAATAAAAAACTGTATTGTGTGTTTACTCAGGTTGCCTTTGTTTTATGTTGTATTTTGTTTGAAGATCTAAAACTATTTAGTAGAGATATACACAAAACCAGGAGAACAAAGCTTTTTGTTGAAAGGTGGTTGAATAATTACACTAAAGAGTGTGATGGAGTGTCCCTGAAGGCAGGATATTCTTGTTCCTTCTGAGTAGCTCTGATGGAAGATAATGGTGGCAAATGCGCCACTGTCTCTATCATCTCTCAAACTCCAGTCTCTCAGACTGATCCGTTGACAGATGAGTGTGAACAATCTCTGAACTGTCAGTCTTGCTCAGTTTTCCATATGAATATTTAATCAGATACATTACATATGATATGTTAGTGAAAGTTTTTACTTTAGTGGCACTTGTTTATGTATATTCAGTTCCAGAATTGCTATCACAGAAATTATTGTATACAATAAACAGTACAAAACTACTTTCCTTTAACAAAAATCATTCTTATAAGAATTTTTTCAATAATTGTGTTAATTATAATAATTGTGCTAAAGAATATTTAAAATACATTATATGCAAACATATATATACTTTTCAAATTGGTCTCATTCTCTGTTGGTGGCTTTGACAGAATATGATGTTGCACACATGAGAAATCCCACAGATTACAGCACCTGAACTTCACCAGGCATTATTGGACCTACACTGGCATCATGCTATGGTCAGATGAGACCCAAAATTACCTTTTTTTTGCTATGTATATCAAAAAAAAAGTGGAACTTGCATGCTTGTATGGATTCTGGAGTTAATGTATGTCATATGTGATTGCCTGTAAAAATGTATTCCAAAATGACATAAAAAAGCTGTTTCAGCTAACGCTAAGTTCAGTTTGCTAATTAGGCACTGTGTTGTTTATTGGTTTGGTGGCTGTATTCTTCTAGTAGCCACTAGGGGGCAAGAAAAAATAAATCAACCTGACAACTTAGTGTGCTGTGTTTGTAGATGAGACCTTAACGTGATCATACTCAGTTCCAAATCAAGTCCATTGCACAGCAAATAGAAGATACAAGTTTTATAATATGAAAAATTGTAATCGTTAATTGCAAAATTAATTCTGCAGTCTTCCTAAATATAGATATATTTTATGAACTCATTCCAACTATTCAAATGTTAGGCTCGTTATCCAGTATAAAGGTGTTTAATAATATCTGTAATTTATTGGTGCCAGTTAGAAGTGCAGATTCAAGTGCAGGTTTTCTGGTTTTATTAAAAGCAACGTAAAGACAAACAAAGAGGTTCAGTAATCGGGCTATGGTCAAAACATAAATCAAACCAGGCAGAGAACTACGGCTTGGAGTGGTCTGAAGTGACACTTTACAAAGTAACACTGTATTATTTGAAGATGCAAATGTGATTGCAAACAAGTGAGTGGCTGTGTCCGAAATCGCGTACTATGACAATCTATACTGCACGGCCATTGAAACAGTGCGTGGTAATCAGTATGGATGTGTAGTATGAATACAATTCCGGACATACTACATCTGCCATATTGGCATTGTCATGTGACCTTCGACGTCATCATAAGCACAAAAATCTTAAAGCGACCACCAGATTAAAGCAACCACATTAACGGCAAAATGCACATCAGGAAAGTTAACTGAATTAGCAATGTAATGTGAGCGGGGTTAACAGGCTGAGGTAAATTCGTTACCGTTAGCTTAACTGGCTAATGTATGATAGAGATTACAAAAAAATCTTTCAAACTCTGTGACAACTGTTTTCTTCTTTAAACCTTCAACAACTTAACAATTCATTCAGCTATTGTGAAACAAGTCCTGTTTAACCAAGGTTTAATACTTAAAAAGAGTCTACATGTTGTCTTTTGGCGATTTTTTTTTTTCTGAGTGTGTCCGCACCAGCCCTGTTGAATTATGGGATATTTTGACTCACGTAGTGTCCATCAGTTGTACACTGCAAAATCTCACCAGAAGCAGTACTGCAACCGGGTATTCCTCGCCTACTGAGAATTCGGACATCCTACCCCTCTGGCGTACTGCTTTTCGCTTACTATGTAGTAGGGTAATACGTGATTTCGGACAATGTCGTTAGTAATCAGGTGACTTTGAGCAGAGAAAGGATCTTAATTGGCGGTCATGTGATGGGATTGCAGCCTGAAAATCATAGGAGCTGTAGTCTACAGCTTCTGGAGACACATGTATGATAAACCCAACTATAAAGTGATAGATGTAGTCATTGCAGTCATTGCTTAGAGAGACATTGTTACCCTTTTTATTAGAGCTGTGGATGGAATTCAGGACATTGTGGGTTGTATGCTATTTTGTTGCTTATATTTGAATATTGCATGATTTCTTACTTATTTTCACTGTGATGTTTTATTGAAAGAGAGTGAGAGGAAACAAACAAACCAGGCTGGATTTGAAAAGCTCTGCTGAGAGTACTGCAGTGACACAGGCTTTCACATGCTTCCTGTGCATGATTGGCTACTTCAGAATAAAGTACAATTTCTCCCTGGAGGAGCACATCACCAGAAAACAAAACCGGCATAAACAACACAAGCCCACATCTTGTTTGAGAAGTATGACAAAAATGAACTTGTACTTCAGCTTCTGAAGGGTCAACTACAAGTATTTGTTCTCACAGGTACGCGCACCCGCCACTTTAATAGGAACACATGTACACCTGCTCATTCGTGCAGTTATCCAACAGCCAATCATGTTGAAGCAGTGGATACAATTATAAAGACACAGATCAAGAGTTTCAGCTATTGTTGACATTGCCATGGTTAAGACTACTGATTGGAAGTCAGGTCATGAGTTCAAACCCCAGCACCACCAAGCTGCCACTGTTGGTACCCTGAGCAAGGCCCTTAACCCTCAGCTGCTCAGATATATAAATGAGATAAATGTAAGTAGCTCTGGTTAAGGGCATCTTCCAAATGCCGTAAATGACATCAAATCAGCATGGTGATTTTTGCTCCATTTTGAGTAAACTCTAGAGACTATTGTGTGAGGAAATCCCCTGAGATCAGCAGATTCTGAAATACTCAAACCAACCTGTCTGGCACCAGCAAACATTAAAGTCACTGAGATCACATTTTCCCATTATTTGATGAGTACATTACAAGCTCTTGACAAGTATCTGCATGATTTTATACACTGCACCTCTGCCACATATTTGGCTGATTGGATGAGTCCATAAATATGCAGATGTACAGGTATTCCTATAAAAGTGGTTTTCCTGTTGATGCTGTTGCAGCTAAATTGGATCTTGTTTGCAGTAGTACAATACAGCTTCTTCGCATCCTCTGGCTATGAGAAATGAGAAATTCAAATGAAATTCCTCCCTTCTGAATTGCAGCAAGGCCGGGAATAATCTGTGAGTTTGCTGTTTACCCAACACTTTAATCTCCTCACACAGTTCTAGAGCATTTCCTTAAGCCTGATGAATAAAACATTTCTCCTCTGCCCTGGATTCTTTGAGTAAAGAGGCCTGAAGTAAAGAAATTCAATCCAAATGCAAGTGCTGTGGTTCTAACTTCAGAACATGTAGTTACATGACTACAGCATACGTAGTATACAACACGGTATCAGTGAGAGTAGCTAATGTAGTGGTATTCTATACAGTGCCCTCCACTAATATTGGCACCCTTGATAAATATGAGCAAAGAAGGCTGTGAAAAATTGTTTTATTGTTTAACCTTTTGATCGTTTGTTAAAAAAATTCACAAAAATACTCTGCTCTCATGGATATCAAACAACTGCAAACACAACACAGCTTTATCCAAAAAATATATCTAGGTGTGCAACAATTATTATCCCTTTCCATGTATTCTCCAATCTCATTAGGTATTATAGGAAAAGACTCAGAGCTGTAGAGCTGTTATCTTGGCAAGGGAGATAGCACAAAGTGACTAAAAAATGACTAAATGGGTGCCAATAACTGTTGTACACCTGTATTTAACAAAGATATTTTTGTATAAACCTGTGTTTTGTTTGCAATTGTTTGATATCCATGAGAGCAGAGTATATATATATAGTATATATATATAATATACATACAGTATCTCACAAAAGTGAGTACACCCCTCACATTTCTGTAAATATTTGATTATACCTTTTCATGTAACAACACTGAAGAAATGACACTTTGCTACAATGTAAAGTAGTGAGTGTACAGCTTGTGTAACAGTGTAAATTTTCTGTCCCCTCAAAATAACTCAACACACAGCCATTAATGTCTAAACCGCTGGCAACAAAAGTGAATACACCCCTAAGTGAAAATGTCCAAATTGGGCACAATTAGCCATTTTCTCTCCCCGGTGTCATGTGACTTGTTAGTGTTGCAAGGTCTCAGGTGTGTTAAATTTGGTGTCATCGCTCTCACACTCCCTCATACTGGTCACTGGAAGATCAAACATGGCACCTCATGCAAAGAACTCTCTGGGGATCTGAAAAAAGAATTGTTGCTCTACATAAACATGGTCTAGGCTATAAGAAGATTTCCAAGACTCTGACACTGAGCTGCAGCACAGTAGCCAAGACCATACAGCGGTTTAACAGGACAGGTTCCACTCAGAACAGGCCTCAACATGGTCGACCAAATAAGTTGAATGCACATGGTCAGCGTCATATCCAGAGGTTGTCTTTGGGAAATAGACGTATGAGTGCTGCCAGCATTGCTGCAGAGGTTGAAGGGGTGGGGGGTCAGTTTGTCAGTGCTCAGACCATATGCACACTGCATCAAATTGGTCTGCAATGCTATCATCCCAGAAGGAAGCCT
Organism: Ictalurus punctatus; assembly: GCF_001660625.3. NCBI lineage: Eukaryota > Metazoa > Chordata > Actinopteri > Siluriformes > Ictaluridae > Ictalurus > Ictalurus punctatus. Next base: position 14,265,787 of record NC_030416.2, on the reverse strand, counting down.
CTTCTAAAGTTGATGCACAAGAAATCCCGCAAACAGTTTGCTGAAGACAAGCAGACTAAGGACATGGATTACTGGAACCATGTCCTGTGGTCTGATGAGACCAAGATAAACTTATTTGGTTCAGATGGTATCAAGCGTGTGTGGTGGTAACCAGGTGAGGAGTACAAAGACAAGTGTGACTTGCCTACAGTCAAGCATGGTGGTGGGAGTGTCATGGTCTGGGGCTGCATGAGTTCTGCCGGAACTGGGGAGCTACAGTTCATTGAGGGAACCATGAATGCCAACATGTACTGTGACATACTGAAGCAGAGCATGATCCCAACATGTATTCCAGCATGATAACGACCCCAAACACACCTCCAAGACGACCACTGCCTTGCTAAAGAAGCTGAGGGTGAAGGTGATGGACTGGCCAAGCATGTCTCCAGACCTAAACCCTATTGAGCATCTGTGGGGCATCCTCAAATGGAAGATGGAGGAGCACAAGTTCTCTAACATCCACCAGCTCCATGATGTTGTCATGGAGGAGTGGAAGAGGACTCTGGTGTACTCCATGCCCAAGAGGGTTAAGGCAGTGCTGGGAAATAATGGTGGCCACACAAAATATTGACACTTTGGTCCCAATTTGGACATTTTCACTTAGGGGTGTACTCACTTTTGTTGCCAGCGGTTTAGACATTAATGGCTGTGTGTTGAGTTATTTTGAGGGGACAGCAAATTTACACTGTTATACAAGCTGTACACTCGCTACTTTACATTGTAGCAAAGTGTGATTTCTTCGGTGTTGTCACATGAAAAGATATAATCAAATATTTACAGAAATGTGAGGGGTGTACTCACTTCACTTTTGTGAGATACTATATATATATACTTGACATATTTTTAAATGTAGCTTTTACTACAGTGCTAATGCATTTATGATCTTGATTGCTCTGAAGTTGCTGATTAATTTTCTACAACTGTCACGCAGGGAGATCTCAGAGAGGCGGATACATAAGCACGGCAGTGTTTCACTAAACCATGCACCAGAGGTGAACATGAATGTTAAGTGCTTTATGATCTAAAAAAAAAAAAAAAAGAGGAATCTCATTGAATTGAAGTCATGCGGCAACATTGTCCAATTCCAGTGAAGTGGTGGGGTTGCAGTGTTCCAAAACCCTGAGGCGAGGACTTGTCAGGATCAACACACAAAATGCATGCAACTTATGCAAATGGCTGTATTGATCACTGCTAGAAACATTAACTAGTTATTTAAATGAAACATAAATGACAGATGAAATAACTTGGATAGTAATAATGTTTTATGTACAGTATATACTCTGTTCTAACCATTAGCTAGCTTGCTAGCCAACATCAGCTATGTATGTTGATTAAACAAAACTATCTAACTAGCAGTGTTGCTAGTTTTGTAGTACCACATACAATTTTTACTGACTTGATCATAATAGCCAGCACTGACTAAGGCACATAAGCACTCAAACGGAAATCCTGCACACACAAAGGAAGTACAACTTTTAACCCACTGAGGTGAATCCATGCTAATTTTCTTGACTCATTGACTTGCTCTACCTGTCTAGCCACTAGTTCTACTTTCAGGTAACTTCACATGCTTGTCCATATTCTGGCCCTGTAATTGCTCATGTAATGTGTCTGCCAAATTTCGAACAAGATGAGGTTAATTTATGACCTCTGCATTTCTGAGTGGTTGATTAATTACTTGAATTGATGGATGAGGGATTTCACAGAACCTGGGCTCTTGCTGCAGTGTATGATTTCCCCACAGCCTGCAGACAGTTTAAATGAGTCCTGCTGGTGCTTTCTTGTTTTGAAAAATGTGTATGTCTGTTTAAATTGTACATAATCTTTAAATGACAGATCCATGAGATCTCGGTCTGAAAATATGAAAATGTTTATTCTTTTATTTAACATAGTACATGAGTTCCCGGTTAAAGCAATCTTAAGCCTATGCAGTGGGTCTAGTCTGCTAGGACATAAGCCTAGCAGATCCCATTTATGAATAGTATACAGTGGGGGGAAATAAGTATTGGATGCGTCAACAGTTTTTTCAGTAAATATATTTCCACTGAGGCTATTCACATGAAATTTTCAGTCAGTATACTTTTTTTTTCTGTGTCATTCCACTTTATTACACATAACTTTATTTATGGACTTGTTGTTGTGAATTCTTTATGATTCTTGAGTTAATACCAAAGTCTGGTGAAAATTTCATGTGAATAACCTCATTGGAAATATATTACTGGAAAAAATGTTGACACATTCAATACTTATTTCCCCCCACTGTATACTGTTCATACACAGGATCTGCTAGGCTTATGTCCTCAAAGCATGATATTTAGTATGTTATAAAGAACACATTTACTTGTTGAGACTGTATGATATTATTTACAGTGATAGCTTGTATAATAGGTGTATGGTATCTTTGAGCATTTTACTATTTGTACAGATCCTTACATATAAAGAGGCATTGATTGCATATTTTCTGACTTTCACGCAAGAACTTTAGAGATGATAAAGGCATACTGGATTTCTAAGCTACACTGTTACTATATTGTTAGTTATCTGCTGGTTTTCTGTATCTCTGTGGTCCAACATAGAACACTTGTGTATTTTCATTCTATTCAACATTGCCTTGGTTTTCTTCATGTACTCAGCTGCTGTGATTTGTCCCTGTATATTGACTAGAGAGAATGGAGTAATCTCTGAAAAGAGATTTTCCCTCTTTGTCCCCTTTGTCCCTCACTGTGTCAAACAGTTCTTCTCTCCGCGTTCATTAAGAGACATGTGCCCAAGGACAGAAAGTGCAAGTCTTGTTGTTTTTCTGCTTTAAGGCCAATTTACAGTGAACGCATCTCTCAGACACTTTTTAGTCATCTCACTGAACAAATATTCTTCTATTTAAAAATAAGCAAGTTTTTTTTTGTTGTGGCACAGTGCTGACTCACAGCTCCAGGTTTCAATCCTGAGCTCAATTTACTGTCTGTGTGGGTTTCCTTTGGGCTCTCCAGTTTCCTCCCACATTCCAAAAGCATGCCTGTAGGGGGAGTGGCTAATGTAAATTACCCATAGGTGTGAATGAATGTGTGATTATGTGTTCATGGTGTCTTGTGATGGAATGATATTCCCATCCAAGGTGTACTGCTGCATCACTCCCAGTATTTCGTGGATAGGCTCCGGTCCACCACGACCCTGACCAGGATAAAGCAGCTGCTGAAGATAAATGAAGGAAAAAAGAAAAAATACTGAGAGATACTGAGAGATTTAAACTGTGTGGCTCAGGTGGTAGAGCAGGTTGTCCACTAATCGTACGGTTGGCGGTTCGATTCTCGGCCCATATGATCGAGCTCAGGATTGAACCATATGACTCCACATGCCGAAGTGTCCTTGGGCAAGACACTGATCCCCAAGTTGCTCACGATGGCAAGTTAGCGCCTTGCATGGCAGTTCTGCTACCATTGGTGTGTGTGTGTGTGTGTGTGTGTGTGTGTGTGAATGGGTGAATAAGACACGGTATAAAGTGCTTTGGATAAAAGTGCTATATAAGTGCAGACCATTTAAACTAAAGTGCTACACTCAGAATGACAACAAGCATAAAAAGAAAACGGGTGGGGAATTCAGTAGCACTGCCTCCTCATAGATCCAGGGTTCCATTTTCGATCCTGAGATCGGGGGTTCACATGTTTTCATTCCAGATTCTCTGGTTTCCTTCCATTGCCCAATATAAACATGGCAGGTTTATAAGATGTTTTGGCTAGTCAAAATTACTCCTAGGAGTGTGAATATGTGTATGCAATGTGCCCTGGTGCTCCAGATCCACTGCGACCATGACCAGGATAAAGCAGCTGCTGAAGATAAATGAAAAAAAAGAAAGAAAAAAAAAACATATTATACATAGCAGACATGGAAATCCACTGTAATCACTACAAAAAGCTAACATATTTTTATTTTGTGAGTTTTTAATGGAAGCAGTGCAGCTACTGCAAAGGTGTGGTCACCCTTGAGTTTTCATCAGGACCATGGACCAGTCAAAAGGAGAGAAAATCTGTCAGTCAGGACAGAATATATCAGAATATATCAGCGATGCAGGGAGGAAGTGAAAGGGCTTTGAATACAAATAAAAGAATATTAAACTGGATCCTGTTGTGGAGGATTTAACAGGGTGATGTGATCCCATTTCTTCGAATTGTGACCATGCCAAAGAGGACTTATTAACACTTATACTTAAGACATTACAGTAGTCTAAATGAGATGAATAAAAGCGCAAATCACTTTCTCCAGGTCATGACAAGAAATAAATGGTTCAAGTTTGCTTTAAGTTTCTAGAAACTGCTAGCATTTGATTTGATAATAAATCAATTGTTAATAAATTTAGTGTCAAAAAAATTACCCCCAGGTTCCTGACATGAGGTTAATCATACTGTAATAATGGTCCTGTTTGTATTTGGGTGAGCTAAAGCGATTAACATCTGATTAGTTCAGTTTTTCCATATTTTCCAGATACCCATTAAAAGACTTTAGCAAGCACAAGTCATCATCAGCATTGCAGTGGAATGAAATGTATTGTATTGTAATTCTGGATATTGGAAGCATATATAATGAGGAGAGTACTGAACGTTGTATTGATCCTTTGGTACACCAGATCCAAGAGTAGCAACCAAAAAGAAGTTTCCAATATTCTGCGAAAGTCCTGTGACTAAGATAAGACTTGAACCAATCCAGTACTATCCCCTGAAGTTAGCCATCATGTGCAACAGGAAAAAGATGACCCACATTCAAGGTGACCCATATTCATTACACCAATGTATGGAGTCAGTGTAAAAGCAAACATGATGTTTGTTCCCTGCCATACTGTCTCTTATCATGTTATAAGTGACTTGTGCTGTAATTACAGATGGCCCTGCTTCTCTTGTCCCTCAAATTTGAGTGACACTGCTGTATGCCTAGGCATTATTAATATTACCACCATGTACAGAATGCAAGCACTGAAGGCTGTTTATTCTACACACCTACAGTATGGCACATCACACTCGGTGTGAATCTAGGTTAGCTGCACATACAGTACTGTATGTATACACCACACATACACCTTCCCATTATTTATCTTCTTTTCATTTTCTTTTCTTTTTTTTTTAGTTTGTTATGATATTTTGGATATGTGTGGTAGTCTGGAAACACTGCTCAGATGCTGCTGCAGTAAAATTCGGACTGTCATATCACAGCAGACCGGTGACTACATTTCCCATCCTGCACTGTGGCCTGCAAACATGGCCGCCATGGACTGCAATTCCCAGAATACTCACAGTCATTCTAATCATGCACTTCTGCATCAAATTCACAGCGCTCACAACCACTATATAAAGAGACTGTTTGAACACAATGACTTTGCGAAGTATTGTGTGTTATCACCGTACTAAGCGTTTGTACCCTGTTCCTCGTTTTCTTTCATGTTCATTGATCTTATTTCTTGTTTCTCGTTCTCGATTCTTGCCTTGCCTAGTTTATGCCTGTTTGCAGATCGCCTGACCCATTGCCTGTTTTTTGACCACGCTATTGTCTCATGATTTGGATTTGTCTGCCTGCCTCTCTTTATTAAAAGCTCTTATCTGCACTTGCTTCCATCCTAACCTTCATTACGTGGATCTCGTGACACGGACAAACAACCAAAAAACTTTTGATAGAAAGTTTTTTCTATCCACAATATACTTTGACATTTCTACTTAACCATAAAGCCATGAATATATTTCACCAAAATCATATAGAAATAATTTTATTTTCGTTATAACTTTTGCCTGTGCTTTCTGCCTGCAGAGATCATGTTAGGTAAACAAGGAGCCAGTTTAATAAATGTAGCTGTAACAATGGTCAGTTTGACTGAAGATGTTTTAATTACTATAATTTAATTGCTAAGTAAATGTGTGTTTTGTTTTGTTTTTTACATACTAAATATCATGCTTTGAGGACATAAGCCTAACAGATCCCGTGTATAAACGGTAAAAATATCAGCTGTCAAATTATCTTCGAATTATCACACACACCACTGCTGAAACTTGAGAAGTCGTTGTTTTTATTTCTCCGCCCCTTAGTGTTTTTTTTGTTTGTCCATCTGTCTGTCCGAGATACTTGTTAGTAGTTGAATGTTTGTAGATTTATATGAAATGATTACTGTAACCAGTAGATGAGCTGATTAGATTATGTAATTAATCTAAACAGGTTTAAGCAAGGTCAAACATCTGAAATAGTTTTTCTTCAATAGCTTCCTTCATGTTTGAAATATAATTTATGGGTATCTCCAGCATACAAGTTAGTAACAAGAAAGACTAGACTTGTTGGTGGTGGATGACTTCCACCATCCTCGACTTGTTGAATGCTAATCCAAAAACGAATCAGATATTAAAATGCTAGATCTTTTACTTCTATTTAAGATACATGCAAAAGGGAAACTGTATAAGCTACAGTATATGTAGTAGAAAATGACAAAAACCACCATGTGAAAGGTTTTCCCAGGCCACCACACATATGACTAAACTATGCTTGGATTGTGTCACACAGTTCCTGCATATGAGGTGCGCTTTTCTCTGTTTGCTGCAGCCCGGTTACGCTGCTTCAAAGATTTGCTGTGTTCCCTGTAGGTGGTGCCACCTGTTTTGCACCCCCCTGCCTGCAGCTCTGTTAGGCCAGACCAAAAAGGTCAGCAGCAGTAAACTGTACAACCAGCTTTGTCACTGAACAGTGCTATGCTAGAAATGTGCCTGTCTTAAGCTATTTGTTTACACCTGTATAGGAAAATGCCCCCCTTTAAATATTTTCAGCATTTCTGTTTATCTTTGTTAAGAATCACTGTGCTGTCAACTAGCACCATTTCCAGTTGAAGTGTTCATTGGTTTTTAAAGCTTCACCTGAAAGTGAAACGTTCTGCGTTCTATTGTCTGAGCACATTTTTATGTTTGCCACAGAGTATTGTTAATATTTAAACCAGCAGGTGTGTAATCACATTTTTAATTTGTATGATCTGCAGCTTTGCAATGATAAAAATGTGTTTTTTTCCCCCCATGGCTGTTTCCACAGCTCATACCACAAACCGTAGGAATATTATCCCTTAAATCTTATTCCTATCATTGTGGTGATATTGGTTCTCGTATACTGTGTGTATAAAAGTATACATTAGAAACCACAGCAACACACACCCTAAAATGCATATCTGCTCATACTGTCTGTTTTCTTACGAGCCCGTGAGTGAGCAATAAGATTACGATGGCTTATTTAATATAAATTCAAAAACGAACCATTTTTCTATGGTAAATGCTTTATGTTTGTGAGAAGTGCGACTTTTAGTACCGCGCTGAGAAGCATGACCTTTAGTTTCTGTGTCTATTTCCACAAACAGTTTATTTTGCTAGTGAATGACAGTGAATAGAGACTGCTGTCTTCTTTGTGGTTATGTGGGACACTGCGTAGGAGGCTTACATACTGCTGCTGGCGAAAATGGTTCTCTGAAGTAGTATAGTGCACCAGTCAATCTCATCTAGGCTCAGAGTGGGCTAGGATTTTTAAAAAACTAGCAGATTACATTGTGAGGAGAGGTGTAATTCGATTACATCTGTTATCTGGTCCAGTCCTGAGCAGATCGTCTGGATTGGCTGGGCATGTATGGGTCGAGAATGATAAGCAAGAGTGGATTGTCGGAGAGGGAAAGAAATAGAATTGCTCAGCACTATGACTTTCTGACACCGAGATAATCTTCCTAGAAAATGGCTGTTGGCCTGGATGTTGGACTAAAGTGTGGCTCTTTGATTTCTGTGCTCTGAGAGACATGAGGAATGGCCAGTGTATGAAGGAACCAGAGGGGAAACGCATATTTAGAAGCACAGTATTTGAACAGACATTCGCCTCTACTAGCACACACAGTCTGGATTCAATTGATCCTGCAGTTGAGAGCCACTGAGCCATACTAAGCCTCCCCCTTTCCTCCTCCTCTCTATCCTTCCTACTCTACTCTCTCCCCTTTGCCTTTGCCCTTCTTTGGCAGGGCTGAAAGACTCCTATTGTGTTAGGCACACTCCGGCCCCCCAGGCAGACCTCCTCCCTCTTTCTGTCTCAATCCTTATCATGGAGTTCATCCAGCTCAGTTTGCCCTCAGAGCCAAAGCAGGCATATCCTCCATACTCCTCACTACCACGTTGTCCACCTCCACATCTTCTCCCCAGAGGAGATGCAGGCTCAGTGGGAGCCAACGGGGAGTGACCTGACTCCTCTTAGAGCTAGGAGACAGGAGCAGAAGCACCAGGAGCTACTGGTTCTAGCTCTTGGGCTGAGGCTAGGGGTTAAAGACACACTGCTCTGGAAGCCAATAAAGCTCTTGGCTTGTTCACAGATCTCCAACTCACCACTTGGCAGACGCAGTGCTCTGAAGGACGGGTCCGAGAAGCAGTGCAACTACGAGAAGGTCCATAATTTTAAGGTAAGCCCTAAGCAGATACAGTTGTAGCTGTAATATTAATGCTGTACTGCTTTATACTGCAGCTATTGCAAATGTTTTAGGTATACTTTATGACTATGGTCAGTGAATTATCACGTCCTGTACTACACCTAATTGATGAACCAAGTAGCAGCAGTATTTATGAGTAGGAATTGATTTCTCAGCTCAATAACTCTTGTGCTTTGGTGGATCTGTAGTCCACTCACCATTTTGTGTATGAGATAATTGAATATTATTAAGAGGAAACTGGTGAGGAGGAAGAGGGTATGTTCTGCTGTAATGTCATATTGGTGTAATTTTAAGCCATGTCATTTAGCAGCACCTACCATTTGTAAACTTACTCATTTCATGTTGTCTACTAGCAAATGCGAAGGGCAGGCATGGGTTATCATATGCTGTTCTTGACACTTCCTTTTATAATGCATACATTCCACAATGTTTCATTCTACAATAGTGACGAGAAGCATAATTATTAAGTATAGTCATCATAAAGGCACTAGATGTATGATATTTTTTGCTGTAATAATGCATAATTGTTATTACAGCATATTAGTAGGACTTGTTTTTGGCTTGGTGTGTCTTGTGTCTTTACTTGCGGGTAATCGCAAAAAAGATATGACTTCCTTCACAATTCGAAACAGATTCTAAGAATAGTGTTTCAGGTCCTAGAAAAAGTGTAAAAAAAAAAAAAAAAAAACACCTGTAAAAAAAAAAACAACAAAAAAAACACTGCACCCCATTTTTAGGGTTTTTGTGCAGATGGAACATGAAGAAGTAGTTACTTTAATTTTCATCAAATGTCCATAAATTTTAGCAAATCTGAATGTTATAGGCAGCACGGTGGTGCATCAGGGAGCTTTGCATGTTCTCCCCATGTCCACATGGTTTGCATCATGTTTTCCGGTTTCCTACCGCTTCCAAAAGTTATGCCAGTAGGTGGATTGTCTATGTTAAATTGTCCCCAGAGTCTGAATAAGTGTTTGTATGTATGGTGCATTGAAGTGGACTGGCGTCCCACCCAGGGTGTATTCCTGCCTCATCCACCAGGATAAAGCGCTTATTGAAGAAGAATGAATGGTTATACACATTTATTTAAGCAAATAGTTACATCTTGTCTTAACCATTCAAAGGGGTTGAACGAAACACCCTGGTATCGTGGGTCAGGTGCCAGCTTGTTTTAGGTTACAGGGGCATCAGCATCTTTGACCTTTGATCTGTTTCTTGTCATTGTTAGGTCTTTTTTGTATACTTGTCTAGTCCTATACTGTGAATTTGTGTGCCCACATCTCTGCCTTCTGCTGCATAGGTACACACCTTCAGAGGCCCACACTGGTGTGAATACTGTGCCAACTTCATGTGGGGTCTCATTGCCCAGGGTGTACGCTGCTCAGGTAACAAACAGCCATTCACATACCGTACAGTACAATTCAAATAAAAAGCTCCACCTTTTTAAAGCCAGAACAGTTATATCTGTTAAGTACCGTACAGATCATTCATATCAAATTGTGTCCAAAGAAATGGAACACTATGGTCTGAATAATGAAGTCTTGTTGTTAATTATGGCAGCTTGCCTGTACTGTCAGTGTGCACTGATTCAGCCCTGAGCAGAGACAGTAGACATGTCACATGCAAAATCAACACTGTAGCCATGCCATTGCAATGTGGCTGCATCACATTCCTAAATGACACCTGGTTTAGACCAGTTCTTTCTACAGTTTCCTTGGAACTATTTATAGTGGCATGTACACTGTGCGTCGAAGACAGGCATGGGAACAACACACCCATGTATCGTACAAAGACAGAAACAACACTGTATCGATACACAATGAGAACTGTCGCAATTTGCAATCCACACACATTCCATTGACAATTAATGCTATGCTACACCTAAATATAACCCTGAAATTAACCTGTCACCTAAAGGATCTTTACTTTTTCAATTAAAGCTGCAATTTTTTCTAAAAAGCAGTTTTAGAAACCGGGGGACCAGACAAATGTCCCCACAAAGTAATAACTGACAGCTATAATGCCAAGATATAAAATCATGCAACCCCCCAGACATAAATACTCTAAACAAATCCCACCTGCCCCCCCCCCCCCCCCAATCTTTACAAAGCTTTTCCAACTCCATAATGTAGCTGCACAGATATGTAATTTACATTATAATACATATAGTACACATATTACTGACTATTATGAACAATTCTATTTGATGGTTTAGTTTGATCTCACAAGCTCACACTTTGTCTCTTTTGATTCTTCCTGTACAGCTCATGTATCAGTTACTAAGTGCCGAAATAATGCTGCAAAATCTTATTCTTATGCTCTTAGAATTGTAGTGGTTGAGTTATTTGACCATAACACAGTCTGGCCCCAAATTTGTCTAGTCACAAGACTTTTATACAGCTTTTGATTCAGTGAGTGGTTTTTCAGAGGTTTTAGCCATAACTTGGACTTTTATTTTCACACAAGAGCTGCTCTTGTTGGTGATTGAGCTGCAGGCAGGGCTTTTGAGGCACAGAACTCTATTGAACTCAGCATAAAATTGGAGAAGAGAGAAAGCTTTTGTATTCCTCTCCTCTCCTGTTCTTCATGTCCTAAAGACAGTGTTCATGATGGATGGGCTGATAAGGAAGACAGAAAAACAGACACGCATGCATGAATCAAGCTAATGTTTTAGTACAGTAGTTCGCACAGGACACACAGTCAGCACACCCATTAACAGGTACAGTTTCACACAGGATCACACCCAGTCATTTTACATGCGTGTGCATCATAATAGTGATATTTAGAAATGTACGTCATTCACAGTGTCACGCTGGTACACGCATTTGGACACCATTCACACAGGCATGATTACCACCAGTAAGGTTACATATCATAGTTACTCGAACTGTTGTCCTCCACAAACAAAAAAGCACACACACACGCACACACCATGTGTTCAATCCCCCATTGTCATTCACTGGAGACTGCTTGTCTGCAGACACTGTGGTGACATTCTCATGGCCATTTGACCTCTGACCCTTTGCAGATTGTGGACTGAACGTGCATAAGCAATGCTCAAAACTGGTGCCCAGCGACTGCCAGCCAGACCTGAGGCGCATCAAGAAGGTTTTTAGCTGTGATCTCACCACACTGGTTAAAGCTCACAATACACCACGGCCTATGGTCCTGGACATGTGCATCAGAGAAATAGAGCAAAGAGGTACTGACGTCCATGTCTTTCATTCAAGGAACACGTTAGAACTTTACCCTGCAAGATGCTAAGATATCGAGTCATACTTTTGTTTCCTTTTCACTTGGATATACTGTACTACCATGCTAAATATATGGTAATGAGAAGTATATTACATTACATTTGCAGTCTTGTAAATTGTAATTTAATAGAACCATGTGGCAGTGTGGTTTTCCTACCAGTATAACAATTAAACCTTGCGTTAAATACAAATTAAGTTGGATTTACTGTAAGGATTTTTTCCCCCCTTGTTAAGGACTGAAGTCAGAAGGACTCTACAGAGTGTCCGGTTTCACAGATCATATAGATGATGTGAGGCTGGCTTTTGACAGAGGTGGGTGGGCAAAATGTCATAAAAGCCTGGACTTAATATTTGCATTGGTATCTAAATTGGATAGCAGCAATACACTGTGGTCTGTTTTAGCAAAGCTGTTTCAGTGAAACACACAGGTATTCATGATTTTCCTCCACAGATGGTGAGAAAGCAGATATCAGTGCCAATGCATATCCAGACATCAACACCATCACAGGAGCTTTGAAACTCTATCTGAGGGATCTGCCCATCCCTGTCATCACATACGATGTCTATTCCAAATTCATACAAGCAGCCAGTAAGAGCTCTTAAGACAACATCACAAAAACAACAGCAATTGACCCTTTCGCCTGTACTGTGTAAACTATTTCAAGACAACACAGCCATCATTTGAATAAACAGTTAAATTGATTTCTGCCTAATACTAAACTTCAATGGTTCAGTAGTGGGCGGAAACATAATGCAGTTTCTGTAGAGCAGAATAACATCAGGTTCTTCGAAGGCAGAGTTTTAGTCAAATAGAATTAAATTCAATTAAGAAGCAAGAAAATAATTGTAGTGATTTAAGTGCACAAGTTTACATGATATCCTTTTGTACAGAAATGAATGACCCTGACACCAGGCTAGAAGCAATCCATGATGGCCTGCTTCAGCTTCCTCCTGCTCACTATGAGACTCTTCGCTACCTGATGACCCATCTAAAGAGGTGAGAACCATCTCATTGCTTAGCCTGTAGGTTCCTCAGTGGCTTTGGGTCTCGTTTAGCTCATCTCACATAGTGCATACACTGTTTGGTCTGATGTGATGGTAATAAAAAAAACTTCTTTTATTGTTGTATGCTGTGAACGCATGTAATATTAATATTTGGCTGAAATTCTTTATACACCGCTTCTCATTGGTGCTCAAGATTTGCTATACACAAATACTATCCACTGTGCATCTTGAATGATTTATATTACTACGAATAACCAGTTGATGACTTTATTTTAGCAATGTGCGTTTCTGTTTGGCTCTCAGTAAAGGGGGTGTCGCCTCTGTGCCTGTCTTTTCAGGGGATTCGGGTGTGGCCTCCTGCTCTCAAAGCTAACATTTTAACATTGAGCTCAAATATTGAATTATAATTACTGCATCGTATTGCAGCACACTGTCACACAGAAACCTCTCTAAATTGTATCATCTTGAAACACTGGCCACTTTAAATGCATCGTGCTCTAACTAATACACGCCCAATGTTCCCTCTTTGAAAATGTGTTTTTACTATGAGAGAATTCACATTATGACAGATCTTAATCCTTTGTATTTCATTAGGGTCACTGTGTATGAAAAAGACAATCTGATGAGTGCAGAGAATCTGGGAATCGTCTTTGGTCCAACTTTGATGCAACCGCCAGACCAGAACACACTAGCCACTCTCAACGACATGAGGCACCAGAAAATGATCGTTCAGCTGTTGATTGAGCATGAGGATATCCTCTTTTAAAGCCATGAACTCTAAAGATGAACTCTACTATGAGGAAGTCAGTGGTAGACATTCTTTAAATTTAAAGACCTTGTCTTGGTAGAAACCTGATTGGCTTAAAATGTACATTTAATGTAACATATTCAAGAATAGTAGATTATAAGATCAGCGAAAATGGGCACAACTGTAAGCCTGATCTTGAGATTTGATTGCTGTCATGATCCAGTATGAATGCTCTTAAAAAAATGTATGCAAATTCTTATTTAATATGACCTCATGCAGAGCAAATCATGAGATTAATAATAACAATGATAAAATATCAATTGTTTTTTGTATATATAAGTTGTATGTATGGTGCAGTATAATGGCAAAGGATACGTTTCCCCAGCTGCCAAATAATGTACATGACCCCTTGATACCGTGATACATGACTGATGGTTCCATGGTTAGTATGTTGCACTGATGACAGTTTAACGTTTCACTATGGGTTAAAAAAAAAAGAAAAGTTGCTCATTCTTCGTGGTGTGTATATGTACACATTTGTAATGTGTTTTCGAATGACAAGACCCAATATGAAGCACTTTTTTCCTTTTACAAAGATTGTAAATATTTTGATCTGTATTTTTGCTGAATTTGGTGTTGATCATTTTAAATGTCATCTTCATTCATTTTCCTTTTCTTAAGCAAAGGGTACTGATGCCATTCAGTGAGGTTCTGTTGTGCTTGTATATAATCATGGTTTATTACTGTAAATTGTGGTGCTGGTGAGGAGCATTTTGACCATCTCAAACTGTGATGTAGACATGTGAGCCAGTGCACATGGGTGAAAGCAGTGGATGGTGCCATACCTCATAATCAGGCCATTTAAGAAAGAATGAATTATCCCATTCTGATGTTTTTGTCTCTGTATGATGAATTTGCTCATTTGATATGAGAACTTTCTAAAAATGTGTTTTATGAAAAAAAAAAATTATTTTCTGTGCAGGATGTAATTATGATTGTAATTTAACAAATTTATTAAATTACATAAATCTGATTGACCCATTTGAAGCCTGTTCTCTCTTTTCCACATCTGGTACAACTAGCATCAGAAATATTTCGTTCATTATTGCTGATGCTGACTTTCACCCTGTTACAAATAAAATGGGTGTGTAGAGGCACCTGCTTTTTATCAGCAGGTTACACAAGCAGGAGACGCTGCTAATTCTGAGAATGTGAGACCGAGAAGGTGAAACCAGTTTTGTTGGTGGGACGTGTTGCCAGAGTCAACAGACCAATGATCGTGGCAGTGACCGTGGGAAGTCCTAGTCTTATGTCACAAAGGTGTGCTGGCTTAAAGTAAACTTATTACCTGTGGATCCTTTGCTTGTCTAACGTCGTTCTCTCGTCACTATAAAGAGTCTGGTGTAGGGTGCAACAGGACACAAAGTGTTGTGTTGACGAAAGAAGGATTTATTTGGTTTTAGGTTCTGGAGGCAAAGAAACAGGAACATTATAGGTGCTGGGGCAAATTCTGACATTACTCCAAATATTTACCTGAATTTTGTGGCTTTGGTGAGTGGAATGTTTTTCAAATATACACTCTTTTGTCCTACTTTCTTCTTCTTCTTCCTCTTCCTTCTGCTTCTTCTTCTTCTTATTATTATTATTATAAATATATGCTATTATACAATGTCTTTAGGAAGTTAACAGGTCTGGTTTTATAAAGAAGTTCTAATTGGAACCTTTTTTGTGACAGAGAAACCCTCTGATATAGAGATTTACATAGAACCAACTGAATAAACTGTAGAATTTTACTTTTTTTCTATGCAGTTCCTGAAATATTGTGAGTCTCTTATTATTTGTTGATAAGCTGTTTGTTCATAAGGATGCATTACAGGATGTCTAATCACTATTTGGTGTTATAAGGTGAAGGGAACACTCAGATGGCAGAGAGGATTCCCTGGTGGAAGGCCTTCACCGGCAGGGTGCTGAGCAGCATCCTTACAGACGCTGCGGTTCAGCAAGAGCAAGGCTCGGACGGCAAAAACTCAGGCTTCCTGAGCGATAGCTTTGATGCCTCACAACTGGAACCTGCCTTAAGCGATGGCACGTTCAGACGCAACATTTCCGTCTCGCGCTCCGGACGCTTCAAGGAAAAACGCAATGCTCGAGCTACTTTACCTGCCAACAAGAACTTTTACGACAGCAACACAGCCGTGGCCAAGTAGCCATGTTAAAACCCTAACATTCACCACAGACACTGTTCTCAGAGGACCTCTCAAAACAACAACAAAAAATATACTGAGCGCAATAAAAGCCACTGAAACGGAGAAGGTCGGGCACTGTTGTTAATGTTGCTTCCAGTGGCTGAAGCTAAGAGCCACAAACTCACACAATGCAAAACAATTGGAAGCATATTTTGTTAATGGGGGTTATTAGGGTTAATTACGCGTTAGCCTGTTTAATGGCTAAATGCCACCAGCTCTGAGAACAAGTGAATATGTATTCATATCTACAAATCCCAATACGTTTCCTTGTTATTAGGGGTGGTACCTTTTCATTTTACCTACATATGTGGATATGCAAGATTTAAGGTGTTTAATTGGAGCGTAATTACATTTTAAAGTAGGCCTAAAGCTTTAAAGGTGCACTACATGTACTACAACATCAGTGACAATGAAAGGTACAGGTACAGTACTCTTTCTGTTCTGTACACGCTAGCACACTTAGCATACTTTCAGAAAGGGGTTCCAAGTATAACCCCTGTAGGACAACCCTTTTTTTTTAAGAGCCCATTTTAAGTTTGTGTATGTGTGTGTGTGTGTGTGTGTGTGTGTGTGTGTGTGTGTGTGTGTGTGTGTGTGTGTGTGTGTGGTTTGCTAGTAGGTAAATTCCCTGTGGAATTAACCTACTCATGGAGTGTCTTCTATTCTGATGTCTCTTGTAGATGTGATGAATGTTAATGCAATGCCTGACTGTTGTTCTGATGTTTATTTGGTAACTATTGATATGAAGGGCCACTTATTTATTATCTAAAGTTTGAAGGTTTCAGTGCTTTTGTAACTGTTTGTATGAAGAATATTTACATATATGGTAATATATGAATGTAAATGTATCTAAATGTTGATGTTTTTTATAGTATCACATAAGATGCTTGCAGGGGTATCCCTGCTGTCATGGCTGTTCTGAGTAGGATCATTTTTGCACTAATGGATTTTATTTTATTATAATTTTTTTTAAGATTATAATGATCATTGTCATTCATGTTAATAGGTCAAGGTTACCAGTCCACATATTATTGAAAGGAATGTTGTGTACAAGAACTACTACTGTAAGGACAAGTTATTATGCATAATAATAAGGGATTATGCATGATGGCAGGGTGTGTAACCTTCATATATGGATGGAATGTTCTGTTTAATAGTGTAAACAGAAGTGTGCTGTAGGCTAGTTAATACTGGTTTTAAAAAAAAAAATACTGATGTCTTACCAACATCTTGTTTATCACTGTAATCAGTACTCACTGTTTCCTTCCCATTTTCACTGAGGTTGACATTAAAAGCATACAGCGGCAAGGCAAGTGTTCAATTATTTGGCCTGGGAGACTACAATGATATTTCTTTAAAACAGACATGCTCTTAAACTTAAGTTATTCATCAAAACATACTGAATATCATTTCCTCTGATTTTTGCTTTGTCTAGGGTACATCATGCAAAAAAACAACAACAACAAAAAATTAAACAGTTTTAAGAGCCATTTTTGTAATGTCATTATCCTTACCGATACAGCATCATGTTCTAAGTACAACTGTAGCTTTCTACTTTTACACCAATTTTTCAGTACATTCCTAGTATGAATATTACATGGTAATAGGTGCTGTTTTTCGTGCAGCCCAATATGGAAATACAATGAACTTGAAATCCTGTCACAGTTCTGTATTTTCAGAGAGAATGAAAACCATGCTTGATTGTCATCCCTATTAAAATTGTACTCTACATAAAGCTGCAGTGTGAATGTTGTTGTTTTTTTTGTTTGTTTGTTTTTTTTAAATCAGACATCATTCAATGATGCTCTAAAACATTGTCCTGCTGCAAGTTGCCTCAAGAGCTATCGGCTTGGATGCGGCAAAGGATTTTAGACACATTTACCATCGTGCCCCAACCTAATAAAGATAAATTCACACAACTAATATGAGTAATGCTAAAAATCAGGTTTGGGGGAAAACACATATCAGAGTTTCTCAAAAGCATGGGATCAAAGTTAAATGGTAAAGCAAAACTTTACAACACATTTGGGAACGTGGGCCCTGATCAGATGACAAAATGCCTGGGTAAGATCAAGAGACACCCCAGAAGCAACCAGAGGTTTACATTTTGTTCACACTCCCTGTTGAAAGATCCAGCTTGTGTTTGGGGAAAAAAAATCTTAAATTATTACTAATCTTAAATACTCGTTAAATGTCTAAGAAGCTATAATTGCCTTAATGTTGTGTCAAATAACTTGTTTAAAATATAGCATTAGTAGTGATAATTCAGAAACCGTTTTCTTTCTGCCAAGCCGGCCAACATAGTTAACAAGTTTTAGCAGCAGTTAACTAACAAACTTACTTAGTTGGTAAATAAACTGGATTTTTCAGCACGGCTGTAGTAAGGTAAGGTGTACTAAAGATCTGCAGAGATTCTGTATGGAGGAATGGTCACAGATCCCTAGCCATGTATTCTCCAACCTCCTCAGGCATTATAGGAGAAGACTCAGATCTGTTATCTTGGCAAAGGGAGGTAGCACAAAGTATTGACTAAAAGGGTGCTAATAATTGCTGCACATCTATATTTAAGATTTTTTTTTTTAATGTTTGCAATTGTTGGATATACATGAGATCATAGTATTTTTGTTGAATTTTTAGCAAATGATCAAAAGGTTAAACAATAAAGACAATTTTTTCACAGCCTTCTATGCGCATATTTACCAAGGGTGCCAATATTAATGGAGAGCACTGTACAATGTGGTTTGGGGGTGCAGCCTTGAAGTCTTTTGCTTGTATTTTCTCATTTGTAAGTCGCTTTGGATAAAAGCATCTGCTAAATGAATAAATGTAATGTAAATGTAAAGTCTCCTTTAATGTGCATTAATTACCTCTCACAACTATCAGATTAATACCAAACCTCCAACATATTACCATTCTTAACCTTAAATATATTTTGTACAATAAGTAAATCAGTCCAACAATACACCAACTGAGTTGTTTTTATTTGGAATTTATGTAACTCAGCTAATGCTCTCTCATCAGTCACTGGATTCATTTACTGAGTTAAGAGCGTCTCCTGCTGGCGGTGTCTGAAATGACCGCTTTGTGCTTACTGCTATTCAAAGGCACCTTAGTCTTCTTCAGCTGGTACGAGTGATTTAGTTACTTGTGACTGTTACTCCAGCCCTCATGTTGTCTCTGTAGCATTCCTGATTATTAGGACTTGCTCCAATCTTCATCTTTAGTTGTGAGTCTGTGTGTGTTTGTAGAACTCCTGAGCTAACATGTTGTTCATTCCTTATTTTTAATTGTCGCCCCATTCATCCTACAATCCTGCAGTTGTGTCTTGTCATTTGTAAGGCACAATACAATGTAAAAGTACTACTTAAGTTCCCTTCATTCAGGTATATAAGCAGTAAAACATCATATTTACATGGTAATGCATTAACAAACAACTTTTATACAAATTAGATCCATTCTGAAGTAAGTAACATGTTGAAAAACAGCAAAATGTAAACATATATTGAAAATATCTTATAGGTTATCCTATAAGTGTGCCATATTTCAGGTAACAGGCTTTCTAGATAAAAAAAAAAAAAAGAAAAAGCCACACACCTTTCACAGTTCTTGGAGTGTACAAGGGATTATGGCTGAATTTAGCAGATGATTTTGATCTTTCAGCACATCAAAAGGAGGCAAAAGGTCATTTTTGTGTTATTTTTAAGAAGAAATTCACAGCAGGCATGAGCATATGCATAACTGCACCCAGATCCTCGTTTTCATAAACTGAAACAGACATCTTTCTCATTTTCAGATACTGAAGTTTGTCTTATATAAATGTAAACCAATAATAACAGATTGTATTTAACATTTCTCTTTAAAGTTGAACATTGCTAATGGCAAGAGAGTAACTGGTTTCTATAACTCGTCATGTTGGTATGTGAATTCTCGTGCAGATATATAACCGTCCTTGTCGTCATCCTCCTGCTTAAAGATGTCTTCCACCATGGCTTCATGATGAGTGTCATTGGGAGGATATCCGTGTCTCTCAAACTCTTTACGCAGATACTCTTTAACCTGAAACAGAAAGCATGAATTAAGGTTAGTAGTAGTCTTATTTTGTTCAGTTTTCATCAAGAGATCATTACTAATGAACTCAAACTGATGCTTCTGATTTCTCTGGATAAATATAAATATGGGCTGTTTAAATTATTAACTGTATAACTTTAAAGTAGTCTTACAAGATAAGCCTTCTTATTTGACTAGAACATACCTCAGATTTGGAGAGCTTCCAGTCATCATTAAGGTCCATCTCCTGGAAGGACTCGTGCGACCTGGGGCCATTCCTGATCTCTATCAGCTCTATCTCAAAGATCAGAGTGCTCTCTGGTGGGATCTTTCCTAAAGTAGAGCAGAGGAATGTAAATAACCATGCATGTATCTGGGCCTTACCTTAAAGCCAATTTAAAGAATAAGCACAAGCAAGTAGTGAAAGCTCACCTTTGCCCTCCTTTCCATATGCCAGAGATGGTGGGATGGTCAGCTTTCTTTTCTCGCCTGCGCACATGTTCTGAAGTCCCTTGTCCCATCCTTTGATCACCTCCCGAATCCCAAGGGTAAACCAAACTGGGTGTTTATCACCTTCTTGACGACTTTAAAGGTAGAATATAAATTAATACATTGCAATTAAGCATGAAAGTCATGGCTGCCTAGCCCTGTTCACAAACTGGTTACTTCTCACCACAAACTAACACTTCTCATACAGTTAATAAAGATCTCCAGTAGACAACAGGTTGTATTTGTATAAAGCTAATTGGTACTTTCAGCCCTTTTTGACCTAGTAGTGTTAGAGTTTTGATTAACGTCGCTGGGGACATTGAAAAATTGCTTGATTATCGTATTCGAGGCAATATTTTATACATATTTAATATTCAAGATTCTGCACTTTTGTTGCACTTTTCAAGTTGTTGCTAATAATATCATTTGCAATGAAATTTGCTGTATTAAATTAGGAAACAATGCAAAATAGAAGCAGGTTCCCTTGTGCTCTCAGACTTTTGGACCCCACTGTGTGTATGTGTGTGTAATATATATATTTAATGTACTTAATTACACAAAATGCATTGTTATTATTATTACTATGTTTACATAATAATGTTTTTTGCTGCAGGGAGTTATAGAGTACAGCTTTGGGATGCTGACTGTAACAGATTGTTCAGTGTTACATGATAACATGATAACAGTGTCCCACTTCATGCATGTTACCTTGAATGAAACATTGTGCCGTTACTCTCCAGAAACCCGTCGTAATGCACCAGAAGCATATCCCCATATTTGGTTTTTCGATGACACAGAAAAGGTTTGTACAAAACCTCACTTTTCACCTCTGGCTCGGGAAGTTTTGCGCCATGAAGGCAAAATAGTAGAGCCGGTATTAAGCACAACCAAAATCCCAGCATCATTTTAAAATACAGTTACACACTAAGAGGTGGGTGTTATCTGCTTTGCTATGCAGAAAAACGAACTACCGTAAGCGAAAACGTCTGAGCTCCAGTCGACGTGGCATCCAATTTCTCCTACAGGCTCTCAATCCTAAACATCCCCATGCGGGGGGAATAAAAACAGCTAATCGCTCTACTGTGCTGCTATTGGTGGAACTGGTCGAAAAATACGCCTTAGATAAAGAACACATCCCGTCCATTGGATGTCAGCAAGGGTAAATACACGCCCACATAAACACGCCCCTACCAATGAGGAAGAGTCTCGAAGAGAAAAATCCTCTATGATGTCACGCAACCTGGCTAAACCCTGTACGCTCGGTATTCACGAACCATTTTGCGCTTGCTCGTTTTCGTAATGCCAAGTTATGGACGCGGCTCGCAGATGTCAAGCTACGGAATTTCGTAGTCATGAATTCCCAGTATTTTGAAGTCAGCAAGTAATGAATGGTGAAGAAAGGAGCCATCATGGAAGGAGTTCTTTATAAATGGACCAATTATATGAGTGGTACGTATTAGTTCTTTTTGAACTTGTGTGGAAATCTACGCGTAGTTTTACTGACTAGAGTTGCTAGCGTAGTTTAAGACAGTAGGAGAAACCCTGAGATGGACTGTAGGCTTGGCCGTGCCAACACCTCTCAGCCTGCTAACATTAGCGCTATAACTACACAGCTGTTCTTTGCTTTATTTACCCTGATCTTATTCCTCTTTCCTGTTGTTCAGTCGCCTGTTTAACTTGGCCGTACAGAGTAACGTTACTGTCGGTCCTCTGAATCTGTCTTTTGTTTTCACTGTAGTTAGCTAACTACAGCTACAGCTACAGCTGGCTAACTAGCTAGCCACCAAACTTTGGAGACATGGTGCTACAGTGGTGAGCTGACAAGTCTGTTAAGACTGATTCACTTTCCATTACATATAACTCAGTTCAGAAGCTGATGACTGAGACTGAATTGTGCAGTATGGAGGTCTAGTTGGATATTTATAGTATGACAGTGGAGAACTCAAAATAAGTCAAATCAGCATTTTGATGAATTATCATTCATCTTTTGGTATCTGTTTTATCCTGGTGAAACCTCGGACAGTGCACCATAATGGGATTCTATGCACATACATTCACACCTAAGGGATGGCTTAGTTTAGCCCAGCGGTGTCCAATGTTCTCCACAAAGGGGGCAGGTTTTCATTTCAACCCAACAGGAGCCACACCGGCCCTTTGTGGATAACGTTGGACACCCCTGGTTTAGCCGGTCCCCCTACTGGCATGTGTTTGAGACGTGGGAGGAAACCGGAGAACCCTGAAGAAACTCACGAACATGGGGAGGACGTGCGCGGAAATGCTGTACCGTGGATTTTACCGATAACTAAGTTGATTAAACGATTAATCAACCGGTAGTTTTTAAAATGGATACTGAATAGAAACGTAACACTCAAATAAATATATTGTTGGACTTTATTACAAAAAAATGAACAGTACTGTCTGTACCATGAAAACGTACTGTACTTTTTAAAAAAATTAAATCAATATTAATGTGTATTAACTGTTAATGAACATTAAAGTAAATAAAAGATATACATCCAAACTGAGCCAAAAAGTAAAAGTCCAAATAACATACACATAGAGACGTCCACAAAAATAAAAACCCACATCAAATAACACAACAAAATTTTTATTTCACCTCTAGCGGCCGGTCTCACACTGACTCTTCTCAGCCGCTTCTGCGACGGATGCGACCGGGAAAAACTTTTGGTTGGGATTTTTTCAATAGCTCCAGCAATCCGTTATCGGCGCAGTTTAATTTGCGAAACCGATCAATCAGTCGAAATCTACTCTGTACAGACAGTGATCTGATATCGAGATCGAACCAGAGACCCTGGAGCTGTAAGGTTGTGCCGCTAACGTCCATGCCACAGTTCCACTCTGTAATCATTATATTTGACAAATAGACTTGTCATTCACAAGTTAAGTTATATGTCCTCTCTAGGTTGGCAGCCACGCTGGTTTGTATTAGCCGGAGGTACTCTTTCATACTATGATTCCCAAGAAGATGCCTGGAAAGGATGCAAGGGCAGTATCAAGATTTCCGTATGTGAAATACAAGGTAATGTGAAAAGTTCAATTCTTTTTCAATGTATTGGTGTTCCAAGGTTGTTTGTGTTATCGCACGTCATTCTTGGTGCAATGCTATTCATATCATTTTGTAACAACCACTTGTGCTTTTTTTGCACATACACCCTTTACAGTGCACCCATCAGATTTCACTAGAGTTGATCTGACTATACCAGGAGAACAATACTTCTACCTCAGGGCCATCAATGCAGCAGAGAGACAGAAATGGCTGGTAGCTTTAGGAACAGCCAAAGCCTGTCTGACAGACAACCGGACCAAGAAAGAGAAGGGTAAGAAATAAAACTCCCAGAATATCTTGATCCTTACCTGCTTTACCTCATCATTCCATTCATCCCCCTCTTCCTCTTCTTCCTTCAGCTTAAAGAGTCAGTGAAGTGCCTTTATTTGATGTGTTGATGTACTTTCCACTCAAACGAGAAGTCAGTGCAGGACATAATGAGTGGCTCCGCCCCCTTTAGAAATAGCCAATAGTATGTAGCTCACCTCACAGCCCAGGCTATGCCATACTTGACTGTTAGTACCATGGATTTTTATAACGTTGGGGTGGGACACTTCAGATTTTATAGCACATTTGAGTGGACAGAAAATCTGATGAGAAGTGCAAAATGATGTCATTAAAATAGTTGATCCTTATTGGTAGAAGAGAGAGACTGTAAATTCCGAATGCGTATGTCTTCTAAATGTGAATTGTGTCATTGTTTTGGAGCACACTAGCTTATAGATAACCAGGGTTCCCATGGGTCATGGAATTTGTGGAATGTCATGGAAACTTCCAGTCCAAGTCTATTCCAGTCATGGAAAGTCAGGGGAATTTTGTTTGTAAATTTTCCAAATGTATTAGCTATAATGTGAGATGTGTGTGTATATATATATATATATATATATATATATATATATATATATATATATATTTACAGTGTGCTCATTTTCTGCATGTGGCTCGGTGTTATGGGTTAAAAAATGTACTTAAAATGGCTTACAGTACCTTGTCAATTAATTGATTTTATTTCCATTAAAGAAATAGATTTTGTTTTATTAGGACCATTCTGTTTAAGAGGTGTAAAGATTAGTCATGAGATAAGTATATGTTCTTTTAAGCAATGAAAACTAAGTTTTCCACTGAAAATGTCTGTTAACCAGGAAATCAAGCTTACAGGTTTAATGGGATAAAATAGTTAGTTTTTTTCTGCTCAGTACCCAGGCAATACATTGTACCATGCTTCGTACAGTACGTCATGGAAATTCAAGATTTTGGTCAGGGAAAAGTCATGGAATTTTTACGTTTGACGTGGAGTGGGAATCCTGGATAACTTATAGATAAGGCTAACATATTCATTAGGGCTGGGAAAAAAATATCGATTCTCTGATTTTAATCGATCTTCAATTTAACAAAACGATATTGATTTGGGAAATCGCCGAATCTATTCTTACTGCACGTGCTTCACTTGAGAGGATGTGAATATTATCTGTAGTTCGCCTCTCGTCCTGAACGTGTCGCCGTCTTTCATGTTTTCATTTTGAAAACGGTTTTATTTCTTAAACATGTTTCAAGTTGTTCATGAATTCACTGTTGCACATTTACAATGTTTTTTTTTTTTACTTTACAGTAATGTGCAGTGTGCAGTTTGTACCTACCTTGTGTGCATTGAATGCAGATATTTATGATTTCTTGTTACAATGTTTGTTACTCAAAGTAAGAAGTAAAGAATTAAACATAAGAATTAAACATTTAATTATGTAAGAATTAAACATAATTGTGAGTGCCCTATTGTTGCTGTAAATATGTATTTCAGTAATATAGCTAAGTAAGAGGGTTTCAGTTACCAGCATTTATATTAAAGCATGTCCGCAAAACTAACATTTTAAATGGTATATTGATAACTAATCGATATTGAATCGAATCGAAACCATATAAACAAGAATTGAATCGAATCGCTAAATTGGTCTCGATACCCAGCTTACTCATTTTCATACCTCAAATCTTAAAGTCCCCATGAAATCAAAATTTAAGATTGCTTATCTTCAACAGATGAACATAGTAAACTTGTGGTTATTCTTGATGGACAATATCCATTTGATTACTATACAAACACTGTTTCGGTTTAATTTATTTCTCTCACTCTCGTTTTCTGTTTAGAACTCCAGGAAAGCACAGATGCGCTGAAAACCAAGATGTCTGAACTGAGGCTATACTGTGACCTTCTCCTTGAACAGGTGAACAAACTCAAGGAGAGTCCTTTGGGTGAGGGGGCAGCTGGCTCTGGAGAGGTGAGTCAGTATTTGTCATGGTTTTAATCAACCCAGGTGTTTATTAATCTCGCATGGTACCTACAAATATCAGTAAAAACATTACCAAAGCATATGAAATGTTCAACTCTATTTACCTGCCTTTTTCAACTACATTTGTGAAACATCCTGTTAAATGCCTTTGTATGCTCTGTGTGTTGCTCAGGCAGGGGAAGAAACAGGTAGTCTGGTGAAGTCCACATGCGCCACATTCCTGAAGACGCTGGAGGAGTGCATGCAGATAGCTGGCCGCACATTCAGTCCAGACCTGCAGAACCTCAGCCCACCGCCTGTTGCTGCTATTAAACCTCACAAGGTGTCAATTTTGTGATTTCCACACACGCTTGGCAAAGAATTGCTTATTCCTGTATTTTCCTGACCAATGAATGGATTGGAGTTTTTCAACTTTTCAGTTCTACACGCTCCTCAACCGATGTTGTTTTTGCATTTTGCTTTGTTTAATTATGTGCTGTCAAACACAACCACATAGCAAACAAACCAGAAGTATCCATTTCACTCTGATTCGGACTCTGCACATGGACCAGTAGGTGTGAAAAAGGCAACGTTTGTCATGGCTCAGGCCTAAAATTGCCTTTTAACAACTAATTTTCTTTTGTATCTCTCTTTTGGATTCTTTTTTTGCAGATGAAAACTTCTAACCAAAAAAGTCACCATTTGGAAGAAAAGTAAGCTGAATTCCTTTTGTACATACATGTATGCATCCTTTTGGTGGATGAATGTATTTGTTTATTTGCCTTTTATGTAATATATTAGAAAGGCACATGGGGCATTTGAACTCGTAAAAGGGCATTGACCTATGAGTGCATCCTAAGTTACATCATGGTCTTGTTACTCTTTAACGAATGGGATGGGCCTATGTAGTTCTGCTTGGTTGGATGGTCAGCAGACAGTTACATGGAAGTATCGTCAGTCAATATCTTATTGTATTTGCAGACAGAAGCGCTCAGTAAATAGCTCATCTATTGCATTACTACCTGGGAAGTTTGGACCAGATGGAGAACCCCCTCCATTACTTCCAGGAAACACATCAGAATCTTCAGCAGGTAAACCACACACACTTTCTCGTCATAATCATAATGGACATCCTCTCTTCTTATTTTGAAAGTGCAGTTCGTCATTTTTTGGGAGTGTTTCTAGACTTATAATAATCATATACTTAAAAAAAAAAAAGAAAAAAAAAAAAAAGTGATTAGTTAAAATGCACTGTACTAGGTCTTGCTTTTTGTGTGTCCAGTGGCCATTTACATTTTTAATGGCCAGAGAATAGGTTTCACCCAAGCTGTAGCAGACATGCTAAGCTCTGCCTTTTCCCCCATAAATCACAACTCAGCCTGGTTCTTAAATGCCATTCTTTGTGTGCTTTTAATGCAAGTACAATGTTCACACTGAGCAGTTCAGTCAATCTTGTAGAAGGGATGGAACCATCAAAGGCCCCTGGGGGAAAGAGTAAGGAAAGTAAATCTTTTCATTGTAATTGCAGCTCACTTCACCTGCAGCAGAGGGCACCAAAACTGCTCCTTTAGTGTAGATGTATAATAAATGTCTCATGGATTAGAATTTTTAGTATTGGTAAATTGCTACTACCCTATTTGACAGAGAACAGTCTAGTGATAGTGGAGGAAGAACGTGAACACCAGGTGGCGGTCCAGAGTGCGTCTCACTCTAATCTTCAGGATCCTGCTAAGGGTGAACTTCCCACAGAGGATGCAGGAGAAGATATGCGTCCAGAAGTCATTCACCCATTAGAGAAACAACAGGAACAACAACCCCTTCCCCAGGAAAGCCAAGAGGAGGCCCTAGAAGCGCGTGAGCTCGAGTCGGAGAGTAAACAGGAAAAGGAAGATCAGGTGGAAACATTCTTCAGTAATATGAGCCACAGGTATGAGGAGCCTCTGGCGCTGTGATCTATAAAGAATGAAACTGACACGTTATCTTATGCGTGTGTAACTTCAAGTCTAAGTTACAGAACACACTATACACCACATATTTCTTTGTAGCCATAGGTGCATCTTAATTGGGATTAGGAATTTAAATGTACTTAAGCATTAGACTTTCAATCATTTAGTGATGATGAATCATATTCTCGTGAATGTATTTATACAGTGCTACTGATTTAAATTGTGTGCTTTTAATCGATATTAACCCTGCATCAGGATCACAGAGACTTGCAATGATTTGAATGTTCATCACCCGTATAAAATGCAATAATTATATATATAAAAAAAGTAATATTTGGAAACGTGTACTGAAAAAAATCAGGTGCTTTATTAGTGTGATTCCTCACACAGCTGATTTCAGGATGCTCTTTATAATACTCGGTTTGTAGAGCTTTTTCTGTTACACTTCTTTTCCTACCTCCTTTGTGCAATGAAAGAATTGTCAGTAAACGAAGAGGTGAAGGTATTACACAATTACACCTTAATACTTCTACAGTAGGGAAAAACAGCTTTTCAGTATTGCAATACATGTGAATATTGCACACACAAAATGTGTGCAAATACTTTCAGTTACTCATAAGCGAGTAATTCAAACCAGTAGTGCAGATTTTTACGCATTCCTTGGATTTATGACACAAATGACACACAAAAAAAAGCATATTTGTTTCGTCTAAGTTTGATGAGATTTTTTTGCTTTGTTTCAGTTGTGTTCTTTGTGTTGTCCTTGTTATTTGTGTTCATCAAATAAACATCTGTTAAGCTGGAGTGCATGGTAATACATTGTCATTTTCTGAATGTTTGTGGCGTTCCTTTTGTAGATTTAGTGATATAAGACTGGAGGACGACAATGGTATCCCCACACGAGCCTTTTTGGACTCTTGCTATGCTATAGTACCAGTATTAGGTAGGACATTCTCTCCTTTCACTCTCACTCTCTTTCCATCAATACCATTTTCCTTCTTACAATTAAAGGACATTACTTCTTGTACTTGCTTGCTTTCTTTTCTTTTCTTACTTTTTCCCCCCACCCTGCACATCCTTTCCATTCCCGATCTAGCAGCTGTGGCTTCACTCGCTCTATTGGTTGGGGGATCATGCATGTTTTACTGCATATATTGAAGATGGTCTGGGGATTAGGTATAAATAGTGGGATTGTCGGTGTATGAAATTCTGCAAATGAAACCTCGGGTCGCTTTCTGATCAACCAGTCAGCAGACTTTTGCTGCTTGCCTGTTCCTTTGCTGTAACAGTGGGTCCATTCCCTGCCTGTCCAGCTGTGGGAGCACGTTCACTACATACGTAGACATCTGATATGCTAAATCCTTAACAGCGCAATGATGACTTTTTCTCCTCAGACAAGCTGGGACCAACAGTCTTCGCTCCAGTTAAAATGGATTTTGTGGGCAACATTAAGGTGAGTGGTAACATCCAGCAAACATATAGAGTATTAAAGGGAATTCCACCTTTTTCCTCTTCTTAGTGCATTGTTTGAAGATTTTCATCGACCACTAATAAGGATAATGGAGGCCCAGTGGTGTAATAGGTAGTGTTGCTGCCCTGGATTTCCTGAGCCTGGTTTACGGTTTGTGCAGTTTCACATGTTCTCGCCATGTTTTCACATGGGATTTCTCCCACTGTTCAAAAACATGTAGGAACTGTAGGAGGTTTGGCTGCCTTTAATTGTCTCTACTCTGTGTTTGAGTATATGAATGTGTGCGATTGGTGATCTGTGATGGACTGGTGTCCCATCCGGGGTGAATTCTCCCACCCTGGGTCCAGTGTTACCAGAATAATATTTTTATTAAAGTTAGTTTTCTCTAGGCTTCTATTGCAGTGTTATGCAAAACATCACAATGGAGATTGTAGTGTGCTCGAAGACTTTTTTTTTTTTTTTAAATCTGTAAACCAGTCAATTTTGGATTGTGTCAGAGACCATCACACTCATTCACAACATAAGTAGAGAAAATGAATCAAATCTGATCTTGTGTGATCCTGCGTTGCAGGCCAGTAATGACCCGATAGCGATACTCAGTTTCAAACGGATGCAAATCAAACATTCTTCATATACACCTATTTCTTCCTATATCTTTTCTGCTCGAATAAAGTAGTGGTCATAATAAACAAAAATCTTGTTGCTATTTTCAATAGAAGACAATTTCTCAGCATTTCGACTTCATTGTAAGATGCAGTATTGTTACGGTATTTATGACTAAGTTAAGAAGATGGTTGCTCACAGACGCAGCACGGTGTTAAACTTTCCATGAAAGTGGAATTCCTCTGTAATATCTCATTGATTTTGTATGAGTTCAATAGGTTTATAGCTTGTAAGATCTATAGACTGTACAGTAAATTTACCTCAAAGCTCTGAGATTTTTAAATCTTATTTTAGTCTTTATTACAATTTAAATCCGAGGTTCACAACTTCCGACTGTCCGCTTGTATATCAGTATTACTGCTATACCATAGAAGAACCATTATAAACTGATTGCTCATCTTTTAATAATAATAATCCCTTACATTTATATAGTGCTCTTCTAGACACTCAAAGCACTTTATGTTGTAAGGGGAGGGAATCTCCTCAACCATCACTAGTGTGTAGCATCCACCTGGATGATGCAACGGAAGCCACAATGCGCCAGAATGCCCAGCACACACCAGCTATTAGTGGAGAGGAGGGAGTTTATTTTCTCTGATTTATTATCAGAGATGGAGATTATTAGGGGGCCATGAGAGATAAGGGCCAATGGGGGAGTTTCGCCAGGACACCAGGTTATACCCCTACTCTTTTACGATAAGTGTTCTGGGATTTTTAATGACCACAGAACGTCAGGGCCTCGGTTTCACGTCTCATCCGAAAGACGGTGCTGTTTTTACAGTATAGAGTCCCTGTCACTACAATGGGGCATTAGCCCCCATACAGACCACATGGTGAGCATCTCCTGCTGGCCTCACTAATCCCACTTCCAGCAGCAAGCTTAGTTTTCCCCAGGAGGTCTCCCATCCAGGTACTGGCCAGGCTGCAGGGTGATTTTATTACTCCCATCACTACAGTTGTAACCAGGACAGTTGGGCACATTATAATTTGAGCTAACTATTTTTTATGGCCACTGGTCTCAACACAGTGATGATCTTTAAAGGAAAATGTTCAAGAACAATACACAATGAGACTTTTTGACTATATAATGTTTATTTAATTGTTATAGTCAGCATAAGAAAATCATTGTTTTTTCATCAATACAATGGTAGTCATGTTGTTGTTTTGTTGTACTTGGTACAGCACAAATAATATTACTGCATAAATTATACCATGTACATCACTACACATTATATTGTTCAGTACCTGCTACTGGGCAAAAAAATAAATAAAAATGCCGTATGAGTAATATGGGGTAGTTCATTTAGGATGTCATATCTCCCAGAAAGTGCAGCAGAAGTTACAGTCAGACCCAGACAACTTCACCACTCTGCAGAGTATTGTGCTCCATGAAGTGCAGATGGAAGTGGCGCGGGTGCGGAACTCTGCCACCGAGGCGCTGCTGTGGCTCAAACGAGGATTAAAATTCCTCAAAGAGTTCCTCGCCGAGGTGGACGCTGGAGAGCAGGACATCCATGCAGCTTTGAGTAAGTGCCAGGACTACATGCAAAGCCAGCAGCACTGTTCAAAATGAAGGAGCTTAGTCAGCATTCTCTTTCATTTTTAAAGCCGCAGCTGCTGTTTTAAAATGATTTCTGTTTTGATAGACATACAGATGGGTGAAAAATGAAAGGGAATTCAAGAACAGCTTCAGTGTACCTAGGCAAACATTCTACACATCTCTGGACGTGTACAGAAGGAATGAACACCCATCCATCCAAAAGAAATATTCCATCGTTGATGTCTAATATATAATCTATGTCTAATAATGATCTCTAACACCCCGTTCAAATTCTCCTATAGTTGTTCAGTTGGGTTGAGATCTGGTGACTGCAAATGCCATAGCATATGATGCATCATTTTTGTACTGAACCCTCACTCTCTGTGGATAGGGATGTTGTCATCCTGGCAGAGACCACTCCTATCAGG
Organism: Ictalurus punctatus; assembly: GCF_001660625.3. Lineage (NCBI taxonomy): Eukaryota > Metazoa > Chordata > Actinopteri > Siluriformes > Ictaluridae > Ictalurus > Ictalurus punctatus. The sequence continues at coordinate 14,234,122 of NC_030416.2, read as the reverse complement.
ATAGAAATGTGAAAGATAGCAAGTGATCATTCAGAATAATTTTGTGTCGATTCGCAGTGAATCTTCCTTCTTAGACAAGTGGACCCAAACCATGCAGTGGAATGGTTTCCACAACATAACAAATACTGCTTCCTTTTATTTGTCACCCGTCTGTATGTCTCTTCAACGCAGTCTTTGGAGATAATGATTTCTGACGCTACAGCTTGGTGCTGAGTCTAACTGTAGCTTAACTCATCACGATTTCAACGACCTTTTCATTTTGTTGACTATATCGTGGAGGAGACATAAGAAAAGTGAAACTGGAATGTATAGGCGACAAGTTCTACTCTATAATCTATTCTTTTCTGTTTTAATCTTCATTGCGGTACTAATGACAAACTGGAATGCTTCCTTTTACAGACAATGCCTATGGAAAGACACTACGCCAGTATCACGGATGGGTGGTGCGTGGAGTCTTTGCTGTAAGTCTTACACATGTAACTTTTTTTTTTAAAAACCTTTTAATTGATTTATTTTTTAAACATGCACATATCCAAACCCTACCCCTGACTGGAATGCGTGTGGTTACAGCTAGCTCTGAGGGCTGCGCCTTCCTATGGTGGCTTCATGGCAGCGCTGGTATGCCATGAGGGAGATGAGCTGAAGGACGGTTTTATGTCAGGAATGCACCGTGACCTTACCTTCTACCTACCTGCCATGGAGAAGCAGCTGGCCATTCTGGATGCTCTGTATGAGGAGTACGGGCTGGAGTCAGATGAGGTGGTGTGAGACATTCACGAACACTCGCAGATACTGACTGAGCTCACTCTCTGAGCAGGCACTGTGGCAAGCACAGGACTTCTACAGCTAGCATTAGCACTCTGAAGCCACCTACATTAGTGCAGCCAACTACATTCTCAATAAGGGGCCAAAAATGGACATTTTATAGCCTGTGAAGGTTTTTCAGGGAATAAACACTTATTGTTAGGTGGCAGGGTGGATGCTAAGTGTTCTGTGGCATTTGGTGACTGGGTCCTTTTGATACATCTTTAGGAGTCAGAACATGCCCTTCAAACAACATAGGTTTTTATGTATTAACACACATCTGTGGTAAGTATACAAAGTTGTTAGTAGATATACAAGCCACAGTACTTGCAGTTGTGAATTGCATGTGCAATTTTATCTTCCTACCGTCCTTATTTTTCCTCTTGGTATGTCAGATATTATATTGGTAGCACTGACAGTCAGTTAGAAACACATCCCATGCCATAGGCAAGCACAAAGGATAAATATCTAGTTCTCTAGATTGTAACAAAGACCTGACATGACACGTTTTACTGGTGTTTAGCATGCACTAACAAGGTAATCGTACTCAATTACTAGGCTGAATAATTGAACTCAAAATCATAAAATCATTTATAGTGCCAGGGCATATAATATAATACATAGGACAAAAGGACCAGATACTAAAATGAAGGGGGGAAAGAATCATTTTAAATACCTTAAAATATTTTGTATTCAGCACAATTCATACTTTATTTATTTATAAAGGACCAATTTGTACATTTTTCTAATAATTGTATTTATTACATTATTTACAATGTAACAATGACAAGGATAGATTATGTTTACTTGTTAATGTAGCCAAATGAACAATACTGAGCTGTGCATGTTGTATTGCATGGGTTTTTGTTCATTTTTGTGTTTTAAATGAATAGCAATCAAAACTAAAATAACTTGTTGAATCTACTATCTTATCATGTCATTATTATTATTATTATTATTATTATTATTATTATTATTATTAGTAGTAGTAGTAGTAGTAGTAGTAGTAGTAGTATTAAGTTACACATGATACAAACTCCTTGTTATGGCTGTACAAAGCCAAGCCAAAAACTCACAAGTTGCAAAAGTGCCAGATATGCTCTATTGATCCAAAATGCATATAGTACTGAATACTGATGACTTTCACATCACTGAAGTGTTATAGCAAGTAATATTTCACTCCTCCTCGTCAAACTTGTTTTTTGAGAATGGGTTTTAAATTATTTTTAGACAATATTTGTTTAGACACATTTTGATACCCTGAAACAGTGACATCATCTTCTTCTCTAGGCTACTCTATAGCTGTACATAATACAGTAATATATGGAGTAACTTTATATATATATATATGCAGTACAGTCATATATACGGTATGTTTATATATACCCAGTACAGGCATATATACAGTACATTTATGGCACCTGTGCTATTCTCAGACGTTCATTACTGATGGCAACTTGTCTTGTACTATGCACTTTTGTGCATCTAGTCCCATCTCTTTCTTGTATGACCTAATCAGCCATTAGAAGAGGGCAGTCTTGCTGTGTATATAATTATGTGTAGGTATATGTAAGTAAATGCATATATCAAACCAAAATTGTCTAACGCTAAAGAATGTGATGCAGTGCATCTGACTTTTCTCTTTGCTCATTTGTAATTCAATTTCTAATGAATGACCATATAAACAAACTCGTGTCTCTCTTTGAATTGTTTATATACTTAACCCTATAATGCTTCTTTAATGAGCACACAAGCAGTGATGGATGAATCTCAAATGTCTCTACACTATACATGAGAGCACTAGGTAAGAATTTCAGCTCCATTAAGTGCAGGGTGCAGGAAAGTAAAGAAAGTGAATAGGAAGCCAATTGAGATTTGCCTCAGCTGGAAGATGGCAGATTTTAGTTAAAGGGGTCATGGCATGACAAATCAAATTTTCCTTGATCTTTTGACATGTAAGTGGTCATTGTACCATTAAAACATCCTGCAAGTTTCATAGCTTAATACATCCTCCTCAGTACAAAAGAGCATCTATGTAACCAAGCTCCAAAAATGACTCGGTTGGATGTGGTGGGATTTGTGACGTCACATGAGTGAATACATTTGCATATGACTGCCCCTACAACAAGACATGGACACCTACTTTTGCATCATCGCACCGTTGGCCCCGCCCACTGGTGCTCGGATGCTGAAAACAGTTCCGCACATGTTATGGCAGAGGATAAGTGGCAGGGTGGAAAAAGGTCAGAAATTATAATAATAATATTAATGATAGGTCAGGTTTTTGCATAAAAAACATACAAAATTTAGTAAGTACACCTCAATGAAGATTAAAAAAGAAACATGTCATAACCCCTGTAAATTATAAGGATAAACTGGAAGAAATGTAAGATCTTAATAGGGATTTAAAAAAATTCCTGTGGGTGGGTAAATAAAAATAAGTATGAAATATTAAATTGCTGTTTAAAACTGCTTATTTGGATTGCTAACCAGAGTGAGAAACTATGACAGACACTACATTAGCCTTCTGCACTGTTTAAAAAAAACTCCATCAGTATGTCAAAGCTCAGCTTGGATGGTACCTGGGTAAGCAGTGTAACCAAATTCAGCATGAGGAGTTCTGTACTGCATGGCTCTCTTGGCTGTGGAAATAACAATAATTTGAAGGATTATGGGTAATTTGCAGAGATGTGCTGTATTATCTGGTGGAAAATGAGTATGATATAAAAGCAATAAAAACTGAAAACCCCAAGATTTTTAAAATTCCTACACACACCTGCATGTGTAGGAATCTAAAAGGCCAGCCATTTTATTTTTATTTATTTATTTATTTATTTTTTTTTTTTTTACCATGTCTTAACCAACGAATCGGCTCATGTATTATTGTGGTGGTACAGAGGGGTAAACACACATTGCTGTCTTAGGCTAAGGCTTGGATCTACCTGGACCCTGACTGCATTCATAAGCTCAAATTAGAAACATTTTAATATATCAAGTGAAATAAGCTAACAGCATGCAGTAGTGCCACTTATAATCCTGTGTAGGTATGGTACAGACATTAGGTAACTGGCCATACTCGGTTTAATCCATTGCTTTACTGGGTTTCTTTGACTTTAATTGCCCTAATGCTACTTAATAACAAAAGACGAATAGACAAAACAAAAATTATATTCTCTGGATTCACCTGTCTTGCTTCTGTCTGCTTTTAACAAACCTATTCACTGTGATACTTCATCACTAACAAGGGGTTAGACAACTAGAAGCAAGGCGGATTAAACATATATGGGATTGGGTGAGTGCCCAATGGGGGGCACCAAATGATTAAGATAAAAACTAGACCTTTAAAATATTTTATCTATACATATATTTTTTACTAGAAGAGATGGAAACAGATGCAAAATTAACAGTCAATACTATCTATCTATCTATCTGAGAGAGAGAATATAAAAATATATGCATATAAAGAATTGTGATTGGTTGTATGTGACCCGGGCGCACGGTGGCTTAGTGGTTAGCACATTCGCTGCAGTCACACCTCCAGGGTCCGGGGTTCAATTTCCGCCAGGGTCACGTGTGTGCGGAGTTTGTATGTTCTCCCCGTGCTGTGGGGGTTTCCTCCGGGTACTCCGGTTTCCTCCCCCAAAGACGTGCATGGTAGAGTTGATAGGTAGTCTGATTGGCGTGTCTGTAGTGTATGAATGGGTGTGTGAGTGTGTATGTGATTGTGCGATTGTGTGATTGTGATGGACTGGCACCCTGTCCAGGGTGTACCCTGCCTTGTGCCCGATGCTCCCTGGGATAGGCTCCAGGTTCCCCGTGACCCTGAAGAAGGTGTAAGCGGTAGAAGATGGATGGGTGTATGTGACCCGTGCCCATACGATGTGACCTGCATGCACAAAGTCAAGATGTTCTGCTAAAGGTAAGTCTTATTTACTATTATTAAACTTCAATTGTGGTCATCCTAGGGCACCACCATGGGTTAATCCAGGCCTGATTAGAAGGGCATTCGAATTTAGTTCGAAAGGTAGGACCATCTGTATAATTTGGTGTTGGTATACATCACTCTGTTTTGTGAAATCTTCCTGTAGAAAAGTAGAACAGATTGAACAAAGATTAGTTACTGAATGCACAATAGCTAAGAGTCCTAAGATCGTAAGATTTACAAAATCTCTACTGAATGAAGTCTGTTTTTTTTTTTTTTAAATCTCAGCACATACATAATTCCTGACTTAAGCTGAAATGTACAATTTCATAACACTGGTACAGCCTCTATGTTTTTTTTTCACTTTTGTTATTTCTCTTGTGTTACTCTTTGTATTGTATATGTTTTTAATGTGTAAAATTGCCAATTCTATGTGAAACTATTTGTGCTGCTGTCTTGAGCAGGACTCCCTGGAATGAGAGATATTGTATCTCAATGGGACATTCCTGGATAAATAAAGGAAAAATAAAAAATAAATGTGAATTTATGTATAAACGTGTAAGGCCGGTGTTTTACTGTCATTATTACCATGTCATGGTACTATGTTCATATTTAAATAACCGGCCTACTTCATCATAAGTACAGTATGCAAGGAAATGTAATCTTCATAAGCACATGGTTATTATATCTATTTCTAATCAGCTCAACCAGTTGATCAGAAACAACTGTATGAGAGGTTTAGGAATAACCAGAATGACACAAACAAGCACTAAAACTTCAGGATTTTACTCACTTTTCAAAAAGGTCATCAATATTAACACTAAATTGGAATTGTGATATGCACTCTATATGAATACACTGTGTGTGTGTGTGTGTGCGTGCGTGCAGCATGTTGCTGTGATAAACAGTCCTGCATTATGTCTAAATGTGGTTGCCAGGATGCACAACATAAACAAAGGGCAAAAAGGATCCCCAGTCTCGAAATCCATCTATTCTTAGAGGCTATTATTGTGTTTGTATGGGTGAGACAGAGCGTGAGCTGGAAAGAGACAAGTAACTGCTGGTTGTCCAACTGTAGGAAAGATTATCACTTTTCTCTGCTTAATAATCACTGAGAGGCCTGTGACTCTGACAAAGTGCCGCAGAATGAATGATTGCGGGGGGACGACTCTCATTCCCTGTGATAAGCTCTTACATATAGCTCTACTGTGACTAAATTTACTGTAGATGTAGTACTGTAGACAAAAATAGTGTGGACCCCACTGCCGGGCAGAAGGTAACCACATTACATTCCATACACAGTGGAAACACTTTTACTATGTGACCTTATTTTTGCTCTACTGGAATTCTTGAGTGTTCATGTGTAAAGGCGAGCGTGGAAACTTTGCAGAGAATGAGCGTATGAGACCGCCCTGTGGACTGGGCTCTAAGAACAATCAAAACCAATGCTTTCATTTTCCATCAATCCATCAGCTTGTCATCGTAAAAGACTTATATGGCCTTACTAAATATTCTAGTGACCTTTGTTAAAACTGTCATCTACATGCTGAAGTGGAGGATCTTGGAGCAAGTGTTATTGAAGGTCACTGACCTGTGGGACAAATGGGGGGGGGGGGAGATCACGTGAGGTAATGCAACTTAGCCAAAACACTGTACTTACAGTGGGGGAAATAAGTATTGGACACGTCAACATTTTTTTCAGTAAATATATTTCCTATGAGGCTATTCACATGAAAATCTCACCAGACATCAGTATTAACTCAAGAAATCCCAAAATATAAAGAATTCACAACATTAAAGTCCATAAATAAAGTTATGTGTAATAAAGAGGAATGACACAGGGAAAAAGTGTTGAACACGCTAACTGAAATTTATTTAATACTTAGTGGAGAAGCCTTTGTTTGTAATGACAGTTTCAAGACGCTTCCTGTATGAAGAAATTAATCGGGCGCAGTATTCAGGTGTGATTTTGGTAAATTCTTTTAAACATACTGTCTTTAAATCTTGATCAATTGGATTCAGGTCAGGTGACTGACTGGGCCATTCTAATGTCTTGATTTTTTTCTCTGAAACCAACTGAGAGTTTCCTTTGCTGTATGATTTGGATCGTTGTCCTACTGGAAGGTCCACCCACGTCTCATCTTCATCATCCTGGTGGATGGCAGCAGATTCTTCTCAAGAATCTCCCGGTAAAGGGCTCCATTCATCGTTCCTTCAGTTATATGAAGTCTGCCAGTACCATGCGATGAAAAACAGCCCCAAACCATGATGCTTCCACCTTCAAACTTCACAGTTGGAATAGACCACACTCTACCAGTGTTTCATAGGCTTGTCCAAGTGAGTTGTAGCAAACTTTAAACAAGCTTCGACATGCCTTTTCTTTAGTAATGGAGACTTGCAGGGTGAGCATGATCAATGGAGTGCATCGCCTATTGTTTTCTCTGTGACGATGGCACCTGCTGCCTCCAAGTGTTTCTGGAGCTCTTTCTGAGTGGTCCTTGGCTCTTGGGCTACTCTTCTGACTATTCTTCTGACTCCCTGGTCAGAAATCTTGTGAGGAGTTCCTGTGCGTGGCCGGATGATGACAGAGTGATGTTGCTTCCACTTGCAGATAATGGCCCCACTGGTGCTTACTGGAAGATTTGAAATACATTTGTATCCGATGCCATCTATATGTTTTGCAACAACATGGCTGTGAAGGTCTTGGGAGAGCTCTTTGCTTTTACCAATCATGAGATGTTTCTTGTGTCACACCTTGGTAACGAAAAGCCTCCTTGCCTTACCTTGCCTGCTTTTTCTTAGCGTGTTCAATACTTTTTCCTGTGTTATTCCACTTTATTACAAATAACTTTATTTATGCATTTTAATGTTGTGAATTCTTTATATTTCCAGATTTCTTGAGTTAATACTGATGTCTGGTGAAAATTTCATGTGAATAGCCTCATTGGAAATATATTTACTGAAACAAATTGACACGTTCAATACTTATTTCCCCCCACTGTAAATTATAGACATGCTAACTCACAAATAAAACAGCGGTGCTTAGCCCACATAGTAGCCATGCTTTCTTTCGCAATACCCCTACATGTTCTGACTGATAAAGTGAACAACCATTCATCTGTCTATTAACTCAAAATCCATACTTTTGGCATGGACAGTGTTGGCCCTCGATAGCTCTGTTGTAAACATGCATTTTACAGGGACTGCTCTCCAGAGTGATGTTTCTTGGATTGAATACTGGATAAACCTTTTATTCCTGATTGATCTGTAAAGTGTTTTAAAGGACTACGCTTGCCTGAGTGTAGTGCCCCACAGTCTGCTAACTGGCTTATTAGATATGATTATTAGAGATGAGCCAAACAGCCTAAAATACACAATTCATATTTGTAGGGCCCATTTAAAAACAATAATGTAACATATTTACAGTACAGTGGTGGCTTGGTGGTTAAGGCTCTGGGTTACTGATCGGAAGGTCAGGGGTCAGTGCACAGTGCCCCTGGAGCAGAGAGGATTAAGGGCCTTGCTCAAGGGTCAGCAGCCCCTGCACTGCCAGGCTGACCCTTGAGCAAGGCCCTTAATCCTCTCTGCTCCAGGGGCACTGTGCACTGACCCCAGCTTCTTGACATGCTGGGGTAAGCAAAGAGAAGAATTTCACTGTGCAGTAGTGTATATTTGACCAATAAAGACTCATTATATACAGTGAGGGAAAAAAGTATTTGATCCCCTGCTGATTTTGTACGTTTGCCCACTGACAAAGAAATGATCAGTCTATAATTTTAATGGTAGTTGTATTTGAACAGTGAGAGACAGAATAACAACAAAAAAATCCAGAAAAACGCATGTCAAAAATGTTATAAATTGATTTGCATTTTAATGAGGGAAATAAGTATTTGACCCCCTCTGCAAAACATGACTTAGTACTTGGTTTAAAAACCCTTGTTGGCAATCACAGAGGTCAGACGTTTCTTGTAGTTGGCCACCAGGTTTGCACACATCTCAGGAGGGATTTTGTCCCACTCCTCTATGCAGATCTTCTCCGAATCATTAAGGTTTCAAGGCTGAAGTTTGGCAACTCGAACCTTCAGCTCCCTCCACAGATTTTCTATGGGATTTAGGTCTGGAGACTGCCTAGGTCACTCCAGGACCTTATTGTGCTTCTTCTTGAGCCACTCCTTTGTTGCCTTGGCCGTGTGTTTTGGGTCATTGTCATGCTGGAATATCCATCCACGACCCATTTTCAATGCCCTGTCTGAGGGAAGGAGGTTTTCACCCAAGATTTGACGGTACATGGCCCCGTCCATCGTCCCTTTGATGCGGTGAAGTTGTCCTGTCCCCTTAGCAGAAAAAAAACCCCAAAGCATAATGTTTCCACCTCCATGTTTGACGGTGAGGATGGTGTTCCAGGGGTCATAGGCAGCATTCATCCTCCTCCAAACACGGCGAGTGGAGTTGATGCCAAAGAGCTCCATTTTGGTCTCATCTGACCTCAACACTTTCACCCAGTTGTCCTCTGAATCATTCAGATGTTCAGTGGCAAACTTCAGACGGGCATGTATATGTGCTTTCTTGAGCAGGGGGACCTTGTGGGCGCTGCAGGATTTCAGTCCTTCACGGCGTAGTGTGTTACCAATTGTTTTCTTGGTGACTATAGTCCCAGCTGCCTTGAGATCATTGACAAGATCCTACCGCGTAGTTCTGGACTGATTCCTCACTGTTCTCATGATCATTGCAACTCCACGAGGTGAGATCTTGCATGGAGCCCCAGGCCGAGGGAGATTGACAGTTCTTTTGAGTTTCTTCCATTTGTGAATAATCGCACCAACTGTTGTCCCCTTCTCACCAAGCTGCTTGGCAATGGTCTTGTAGCCCATTCCAGACTTGTGTAGGTCTACAATCTTGTCCCTGACATCCTTGGAGAGCTCTTTGGTCTTGGCCATGGTGGAGAGTTTGGAATCTGATTGATTGATTGCTTCTGTGGACAGGTGTCTTTTATACAGGTAATAAACTGATATTAGGAGCACTCCCTTTAAGAGTGTGCTCCTAATCTCAGCTCGTTAGGAGGAGCTTGAGAGGGGGTCAAATACTTTTTTCCCTCATTAAAATGCAAATTAATTTATAAAATTTTTGACGTGCGTTTTTCTGGATTTTTTTGTTGTTATTCTGTCTCTCACTGTTCAAATACAACTACCATTAAAATTATAGACTGATCATTTCTTTGTCAGTGGGCAAACGTACAAAATCAGCAGGGGATCAAATACTTTTTCCCTCACTGTACATTACATGATGGTTAATGCTAGCTAGCACTTAGGACTGGTTGCTTGCAGTGAGGATTCCACATTGTGTACTTGACAGAACACTGATAAGCATACAAGATTCAGACTGCGATTTGTACAGGATTCTGAATAATATGACAAATAACAGATCAAATGCCAAAATGACCCTTTGGTCTGATGGGACTAATAGGGTTTTCCAGCCAACGTGTGACACTTCTTCGTGTCACTGCTTAATTGGTTAGAAAGTTGTAACCTCAGGGTTGATTTAGACATCTCATTGCCAATACATATGTGTGTGGCAGGGTGTCCTCTGCCAGACCACTGCACCTTGCATACTTGCAATTCTCTACAATAGGTCAGGGTGTTTCACTAGGCCTGAGCTGACAGCTGGCCCTGTGTGTTTCCTGTCTGTGAGGCCCCGCCACTGAAATGCAACACCCTTCCCATTTGCCTGCCCCAAAATAATCTGTCTCTTCAAGGCAGAGGTGACAGCTGCCTTCCCCTTATTTAATTTCCCCTGCCTGTACCCACTCTTCCCGGAGTTTCCATTGTGTCTTTAGCATTCGTAGCTATAGCAAACAGTACCCAGCATCATGCCATATTTCACTTATTAATCTTTACTCTGATGATACATTAAGACATAATCCAAGTTCCAAGTTTTCCAAAAAGCTTGTGTAAGCTCTAACCCACCTTGTCTAGAGACAAATTACCCTGATGTAATTAGAACAGGAGAGAGATGACTCTATAATACAGTTACAGAGCTAGAGTCTCAAAAATGCCCTTACCCATCCTCCACCACACACACACACAAACACTTTTTGACTAGTAAGTCAAAAGGATGCCATGAATCAGGTGTTTTCCACTCCTGTTACTAAGCTAACAGAACACCATAGCTGTGTTTTTTCTTTGGGTAGCTGCTGACTGTTTTTTACTCTCTCTGCTCAATCACATTCTCTATTAAAATTGTAAATGCTGCAGGTCTGCACACATCCTGCCCAAACACACACCTGTAACCAGCACAGAAGCAACAAACAACACACAGAGACGTCTCAGACATTGTTTTCATGTTTATGTCTTATACGCCTAGATTCTAAGAATAGTTTTATTCATAGGTTAATTTTTCTACTGGCTTTCTTGGTGTTGGTGGCAACAGGCTGAGAAGGCAAGTCCAGACTTCTCAATCCCCAGCCACAGACTCCAGATCCTCATGGAGGTTCCCAAGAAGTGATATCCCAAGCACTGATATAATCTTTCCAGCAGGTCGTGTGTCTGACCCATGGTTTTCATCCAGTGGAACATGCACTTCAAGGAGCCCCAACTTGTTCCTTTCAAGTTGAAGGAATCAGACTCTACTATGAGGTTCTGCCAAATTATAGAGTCTCTTAGAGAGACCTTCACATTTACATTTATGGCATTTGGCAGATGCCCTTATCCGGAGCAACTTGCAGAAGGTTTTTTTCAAAATACATTTTTATAGTTGAGGGCCCACTTGCTCAAGGGCTCAGCATGGGGAGCTTGGTAGTACTGGGGTTTGAACTCGCAACCTTCTAATCAGTAGTTTGATTGGCAGTAGTGGCTTGGTGGTTAAGGCTCTGGGTTACTGCCCAGTTCAAGCCCCAGCACTGCCAGGCTCCGGGTTACTGATCGGAAGGCTAGGGGTTCAAGCCCCAGAACAGTGCCAAGCTGCCATTGTTGCAAACCCTCTTTCCTCCAGGGTCATTGTACCATGTCTGACCCTAGCTTCCTAACAGCTGGGGTATGCGAAGAAAAGAATTTCATTGTGCTGTAACATACATGTGACCAATAAAGACTCATTATCATTAAGCACTTGGCTATCACAGAGAGTGAACCCTGCAATTACACCTCATTTTCACTCTGCTTGTATTGCAATGTATTCTGTCAATCACTACCTATAGCTCACAAGCTCATGAAAGAGTGCTTTGTTCACAAACTGAGCTCCAGCTTCACTACTGCAGAATGTTACAGCAACATTAATACTGCTGCTGCTGACCCTTTCAGTCTGTCACCCTCATGTTCTCTTTTTCCATTAATCGTGAATAAGATCCCAAGCTACTTAAACTCCTCTGAGTCAATGTCTCTCCCCTCACTTGAAAGGAGCATCCCCCTCTTTTCTGGGAGTGAACCATTCTCTCATGGTGCCAAAAGAACATCATCATCATCATTATCGCAGGGATGTTACTTCTAGCCCCCCATATTGGGCACCTCTCCAATCTTGGCTGGATCTAGATATCCTGTTCGTGAGAACCACAAACAGGAATAGAGACAAGACACATTATTTACAGAGACTGACACCCAACTTAAATAATTTTGACTTAATGCCAAGAGGCTGAGGAAATTCCGCTATAAGTGGTACAAACCATCTGGTCCCCAACCTTATTCAGTATCTTCAACATCTCCTGCCAAATCTCATCCCTCTTGCAGCTTTGCCTTGCCACTATGAAAGATTATAAATGCCATACTGTAGTAACCTCAGCCACAGAGATGGACTCCCATGACTAGGTTTTCCCTTCTGCCACAGCTAGTCTGGTTCTCCTGTATTTCTCATTTGAATGAGGAGAGACCTGCATGAGTATTATTCAGAAAGCCTCCTTTTGTAACTTGACCACTGGTGTCCACTAGTGCATCCTGGGGTTACCACTAGGAAAGCTTTCTGGCTAGATTCTTGTAGCTGCCTCTACGATGGAGGACTTGAACATGGTCTATTCAGACTCAATAAGCATCAGTTATCAATCTTTCAGTAAAGTTGTGTGTAAGACAAAGCAAACAAATATTTTCTGCCAGTTGTTTTGGAAATGCTGTCCTAATCACCAGATGTTTGTCTGCTGATACTGAAAGGCCTGGCTCCAGGGGTAACCGTGTAGCTCCCAGTAACTCTTAACCAAGACAGGGTACTTGTTGTCTTTTTTGTACCTTTCAAGGGGTCATTAGCATTGTTGTATGACCTCTCAGATCTGTTCACCAAGCGTGAATGTACTGGGAGCTTTAAGCTCCTGATGACATGGTCATGAGGTTCACCGAAGTAGACAAGGTCTTGATCCACGACGGGGAGAACAACGCTTTAATGTAGCTTTATAAACTTTAATTTAATGGATGTATCAAACAAGAATTTCATAATAATCCACATTACAGTAGGACAGAATATTCACCGCTGCATTATCTCAACATGCAACAGCACCAGTGGATGCTAAATGAGCCATGTTCTCTTTGTATATAGTGCAATACACATCATAACATACATCTTAACATACTTGCTTGAATCACTGAAAAGAGAAGATAACAGTCCATGAGATACCTAATGCACTTCACTAACAGTCATATCTTGGCAAAAAAAACATCAGACATAATAATAACACAGAATATTACTGGAAATAACATACAGCAATCAACTGTAATATTGACCTTCATGGTGAGCTTATATAGTAGTAATAACATGCTGATGCAAGTTCAAGACACTTTATCTTATATACATTAGATCTGTAGACATGAATAGTGTATCACTTCCAGAAATCATTAAGTATGGAGAAGTCTCAAATGCTGCGTTTAGCGTATGAATAAAACACTTACAGTGGTTTTCAATAGACTGTATAAAAAAAATGTCACAATACAAGAACAGTGATATATGATATGGTGCGTTGCAGTTTTTGAAACCAGAAAATTCATGCTACATATGCAGTCTAAGAATGATGACAAAAATGGTCAGTAACTGTTAATTCGGGTTAATGCCAACAGTCTTTAGCCTACTAGATAGCAGCAATAGACTTCCCCTGCCAAAGCTAATTGACAGTATAGAAATCTTTAACAGTTTGACAGCCATAATATGTGAATCGGTTACAACCTTAAATAAGCTTAGAGTCAAGATCCCAAAGGATCAGAATTTTTTTCTTCATCAAATCTTGAAGCGTTTACAGCAATACATGTAATATACAAGTGACACTGGTAATTAGATGCAGCTTAAGAATACTGGAATATGTAAGCTTGTTCCACCTGGGGATGGAGGTGGACCAGCTCTAATGATGACTCAGACAGTTCCTGAGGTAAGAATGACGGTGTCTAGATAAAACCTCACCCTGACCTTAACAAGGCTGTAGTCGGAGCACCTCCACCTAAGGAACATCATGAGCTCTAGCTAATTCCTTCTATTGTTTTTTTGGGTCAGTGCTTCTCTGACCTTGCAGCTTATCTGATGTTTCTCGCACCGTGGAAGAGATCCACTGAGCATTAACATCATGGACTAAGTTTTAAAACACAGCTGGTTTTATCCAATCCTTTATTGTGGCACTCCAGCTTGAAGCCTTGTTTCCTTATTTGGTCAAAGCATACGGCCTATGTACATACCTTTAATGAGTCGAGTGGGTTTTGTGGCCTTAGATAAGTGCCATAGTAGCCTATTATACCATATTTCAACCAACCAATTGGTTCACATTGCAGTCCAAATACAACACAGCACCCTGGAAAGAGATGGAGGGGTGGGCCACTAGAAAATGGCCTCCTTGTGGAAAAGGTTTACTTTGAGGTATTGAGTCCAGTCCAGGCTTGCCTTTTCAAGACAGCAGATTCATGGCAAACCATCTAAGCAGAATGTCAAGCAGGTGTCCAGCACCGCAGAGAAAAGGCTGAACAGAACGGAGAACAGCATCCTGGTTGACTCCTTAAGACAGAGAGCAATGGGTCCTGTGCGGTTGCCATGACTGAGCAGAGTGCTCTTTTTCGAGTGAACTATGTGGCTTCTTCTCAGCAGCATTGCAACAAACTAGTATAATATGCATGTTTGTATCCCCCTGCCCCAAATAAACAATGTATTTTAATTGTCTGTTTGTTTGCAGTGCCAGTCTTGTTCCCTGCTACTTTCACAAGACAGTGTGGGGCTCCATGTTTTTTCTTGTCTTCCTCATGTAAAATACTTGCAGCTTGTGGAGTCAATGAAACAATCGACGGTGCATTTAAGATGTCCATAAGATCTGTACATGAAAAAGAAAAGACATTATATTCATCTTTCCAGCAAGACTAAATTAGTGGCATTAGCATTAATCAGATTACAGAATGCATGGGCTGGATCTTACCCAGGCAGATAAGAGTTGCAGGTTTGATATCCAAAGTCTTTTCCATCACACTCCTCAGCTCCGTCATACCGATAGCTATCACCGCAATATGCGTGTCTGCACTCTGAGACACGCAGGCACAGTTTAATAAGCAAGTCACACAGGAGGACAGATGAGTTCCAGTCGAAGGAGAAATGCATTAGAATCGATACTTACTGACACAGCCGTCTGTGACAACCTTGTTTCCATCATCACACTCCTCTCCATTCTCCACCTGCACAGTGCCATCCCCGCAGAAACCGTCCTGATCTGGCGCATGCTCCGTTGACTGAAATGGTGTTAGCTACAATGAAAGAATAGTTTGATGATTAAGCATTAAAATGCTCTATTAAGATATTCCCCAAGTTTAAACTCAAGTGCACAATGGACGAGTATATTCAAAATGTGATACACTTTGTATTGCTTAAACAACTAGATACCTGAATTGGCAACCATCCATCAGCGTCCTTGAAATATAGAGTCCTCTGATCTTTCCGGAAAGCCAGTGCATTATCAGTGTGGAGACGGTCGAGTTCTTGTTCATTCTTCACCACAAAAATCTGCAACACAACCATTAAAACCAACACGCTATGGATATGCTGTATCTTTTGGAAGGCTCCTGACAATCCCTGGTTCTTGAAGTGTTTTGATCCTTTTAGCGGTCAGACTGCAGAGATAACTGAATACTCTGTTCTCTGAGGATGCTTGGAAAAATATACCCTCATTCGGTGGGTTCAGTCTGGCTGATGTCTGTGAATGCATTATGAGAGAAGAGACAACGCATTGCTTATTGACGTGTACAGACGGAAAGCCATCGTACCCAACATATAATCAGTGTTGTCAAGAAACACCCTCACGTGACAATACCTCTGACCTTTCAAATGAATATCTGAATTGAGGGTTTACACTCCATTTGAAAGAAATCAAGATTTTTTTTCAAAACAGTTTTCTTAGTTAAGTTGTTTACTTTTGTAAGCAACCAAAGGAATCATGTGCCTTAGCTTTATGTAAACACACATGAGCGAAACCTTTCCATGATTATCCTTTATATGAGAGAAAAAGCTGTGCTTACTTTCACTGCGATTATTTCCTAAATGTTATGTTTAAGCTTTGGAAGTGGACTTTGGCAGCCCGATATTATATTCTTACTTGTTTACTGAAAGACTCTTCTGGTTTCAGTACTAAGTGTATGAATGTGACTGGTTACAAATTTGGCAACATTTTATTTAAACAGTTTTACTGTCGTATATAGATGGTTTTAAAACCTACTAATGTACAGTGGGCACACAAACTCACAGAGCACTTTATTAGGAACATTATACTAATACTGAATATACCTCCACCAGCCTGGACTATTGACACAAGGCAGGTTGGTTCATGGATTCATGCAGAAATCAGGATTCAGCAGACCAGGCTACGTTTTTTGCAGGCTTCACCTGGCTCATCTGCCTCAGGTTTTGGCATGTTGTGCATTCTGAGATGCTTTCCTGCTCACCACAATTGTGATTGGGATTTTTATGCACAACAGTCTCTAGAGTTTACAAAGAATGGTGAAAATAAAATAAAAAAAATAAATAATAAAAACCCACCAAAAAAAACATCCAGTGAGCAGCAAGTCTGCGGGAATAAACACCTCATTGCTGAGAGGGGTCACAGGGGAATGGCCAGATTGGTTTGAGCTGGCAAAAATGCTATGTTAACTCAAATAATCACTGCTTACAACCATGAAAAGCATCTCAGAATGCAGAACACGTTGAGTTCCACCCTCCAAGAACAGATATCTGAGGCTACAGTGGACACGGGCTCTGAAACTGGACAGTTGGAAAAACATCGCCTGATCTTTTCCAAACTGTCCTGTTTCTCTTAACTGGATTTACTGAGGCTCTTTGACCTGTATCTGCAAGATTCTATGTATTGCACTGTTGCCATGTGATTGGCTAAATTCTCACCAGGAGTTCAGACGGAGGGTGTTGTGACAACCAGCCTAAATTTTTAGGTAGTCACAGCCAGACACAAAATGGATGAGAACCACAGGAGTAAGAAGAGTAAGGAACTTTATCAGGTTGAAAATAGATGGTAAGAGACATTGTATTTTAACCAGTATTTTGAAAAAGTCAATGGTGAGGTAACTGGTGATGGTTGAGGAGATTCACCCCATATACTATGTAAAGCGCTTTGAGTGTCTAGAAAAGCACTATATAAATGTAAATGTAACTAACTAACTAACTAACTAACTAACTATCTGATCATAAACTACGACTAACCGTGAGACCATGACATCATAACAGCCCTAGTTGACAAAAATGCAGGGACAGAATTTCTTTTCTATGAAAATGCTTTGGTTGTGTTCACATGATTCTGTACTTGTGCTTAGTTTCTTTATATTCCCTTTTTCCTGTCAGACCATCAAATACCACAAACAAAAAGCAGTTTTACAGGCGAACACTACACAAGACCACATCGTGTAAAAGGGCGAAACAAGGTAGAGCCTAATTATTAACCTTACTAATTATACTGTAGATATATGTAATGTAATGTTTCAAGATTTACACTTACTTTACATCAGGACTTAGAACCCATGTGTTCAATGGGGGATTTGTAATACAACATTAAGTGATTGTAATTTGGAAAAGTCAATGGTTCTATAAGCAAAATATAGTAACGACTTACCACTAATTATTACCAGCAATTATTAAATTCGTAATAGGCCTAATCATGGTATTCATGAGATATCGTAAACTAAAAACCACTAGCTTACCGCTGGCACCCTGGGATAGCTGCTCCTGGAGTTCTGGTCAAATGAGCTAGAAGGGTTGTTCATATTCACAAGAGAGTTACAGCCACAATGGCCTGGGTTACCTGGTTGCCCTTTTTCCCCTTTTGGCCCCACCACGTACAGCCCTAGAAACGAGAAGGACATTAAATCTGAGCATTGACACAAATAGTCTCTGTGTTTAGCTGAATTTCCCAAATAGGACAACTCACCACTTCCAAGAATGTCATTCTTAAGCGTTTATTAATGCAATCAGAGAACGTCCATAAGTATATGCACATTAGGCATGTCACCACCCTGTGCTGTCTGTAATATGCAAAGTAATGGATAAGGTGTGTATGAGGTGTGTAATTTCAGGAAAATAATCAATGACCACGAGGTGTGATGCAGCCAGACACAAAGTGCACATTCATTAACTGCACCTCCCAGAGTGTTTTATTCCTCTCAAACTACAGCAATTTGCCCACAGTTACAATATTTTATTTATTACCGAATGATATACCATATCCTTTCATGGTTACATTAATGTTTGAAAATGTCCAGAAAACACGTTCGTTCCTGTTATCACTTACAATAGATCAGCTGTTCCCTCATTAGCCTCTCATTTGTTCTCTCTCTTGAAGCGAATACAAAGAAAAAGTGCAAATTTGAAACCATAAAGTGCAAAGTCCAGTGTCCTGAAGACTTTCGCCACAGCAGAAAACATAAATAGAGCTTTCTTTCTTTCTCCAGCTTACTAAAAGGAGCATTGCATGTTTTCTTACATACACGCACTGAGTAGTTTATTAGGAACACTATACTAATACTGGGTAGGGCCTCACTTTGCTCTTGAAACAGCCTCAATTCTTCGTGGCATGGATTCCACAAGATGTTGGAAACATTCTGGAGATTATGGTCCATGTTGACATGATTGTATCACGTAATTCCTGCAGATTGTTCAGGTTCACTTTCATGCTGTGAATCTCCCGTTCTGCCTCATCCCAAAGGAGTTCTACTGGATTTAGATCCGGTGACTGGGAAGGCCACTGAAGAACACTGAACTCATTGTCATGCTCATGAAACCAGTTTGAGATGACTTTTGCTTTGTGACATGGCACATTATCAGACTGTTAGTAGCCATTAGAAGATGGTAAATTGTGGCCATGAAGCGATGCACATGGTCAGCAACAATACTCAAACAGGTTGTGGCATTCAAGCAATGATTGATTGGTATTAACAGGCCCAAAGTGTGCCGAGAAAACATTCCCCACACCATTACACCACCTCCGCCAGCCTGGACTGTTTACACAAGGCAGGTTGGATCCATGGATTCATGCTGATTGTGCCAAATTCTGACCCTACAATATGTGTGTGCAGAAGTGTTAATGCAAGTAGCCCTTCAGCTCTAATTTAAATAAGTATTTCACCTGCATGACATCATGTAAGGTTATAGAAAATTAGTCAGTTTGAGAATTCAACAGCACTGTGGTATAAATTTTCTTATCGTCTTTCACAGAGGGTAATTACTTGCTTTTAATTTGTAGAGAAGTTTAAACAAGGTGTCACATTAATGAAGGGGTTACATAATGTTTGTATATCTGTGAGGAACTTGGCCTCTCTCTCAGTCAGTTTAAAGACATGATGTCATGCCTCTGGACTCGAACATTGCAGATCAGGTTGCTCAGGGGCTAAAAGGATCCCTTGGTGTCGCTGATTTAAATGTACCCCTAGTTCTTTCGACCCTTTAGCCCTGGGATTTGTGTCACTATGCAGTTATTTAGAGGCTCAAATGCAAAAGTCAGTCCTAACTAAGAAAGCAAAACACCAGGGTCTAGTTTTTATTTCCATGGCTTCAAGTACTTGAGACAAAATCTTCAGTTATATGCATGAAAGTTATTCCACCTTCCTTTAGTAAGTATACATTTCCATTTCCAGTCAGCTCAGAATCGGAGATCTTGTGTGTTTAACCTAAACACTTACCTGAAGCAGGCAGACCAGGAGGACCTGGATGACCAGGGGGTCCCTGAGGGCCTGCTGGTCCCATTAGTCCTGTGAGACCAGTGTCTCCCTTTGGACCCTAATTCAGAAATCAAATAAATCAAAGATTTTAATTCACATATAGATGATGATGATCCAAACTGTGTTTTTAGAACAAGACAGCTGCTGGTGTTATCGGTATCCCGGGGAATTACTCACCTGTTTGCCTCTTTTTCCTGGTTGCCCAGTGGGTCCTCTGCTTCCTGGGATGCCAGACTCTCCTTTCGGGCCCATTTCACCCTGATCAAAGATCACATAAACGTATTTCCCAATGTTTCCTAACGGGTATTTAGTGGGTACGCAGATTAGAAATCATTTTCTCACCTTCTGGCCAAGCATTCCCGGCAGACCCATTGTGCCCTGAAACACAGCACAGTGCACTGTTGGACACCAGAAATCTACATCATCAGATTTCACAGCTAAAAGAACAACACAAATCTCACCTTCTGACCCTTTTGGCCAGCTTCACCGCGGTCGCCCCGTGAGCCCTATAAAAAGTTGACAGTGAAAAAAATGCTAAAGCAATCACAGTCCAAGATTTGGTGCAGTCCGTCAATAACTCTTACATTTAAAAAAAGAGAGAAAAAATGACTATGACAGAGCGCATGCAAAGGCACAGACATATGTGTTGGAGAAGAAATATACCTTTTCTCCTTTGTATCCAGGCAATCCCTGCATCACAGAAAATAAAAATGTATGGAAAAGCAATTACATTTGCTAGTACTATATAATGAATGATCAGTTATTTTCACAATTCCATTTAGTGTTTGTCTAGGATTAATTAAGTTTCATAAAAACACAAGTAGCACTTAGAAAGATGTTTTCAGTTCTAGGCAACCTTGGGTCCTATTGGTCCTCGTGCTCCAGGCAAGCCCATCAGCCCAGAGTCACCTTTCTCCCCCTGGGAAAACACATCATTTTATATTGCACCACTGCCACCATGCAGATGATGTGTAACTTCACAATGCTATTCCATTATAAGTGCTGCTTTCCATTTCATCATACAAGAGCCAGCTCACCTTGGGCCCACTCTGTCCTGGCCATCCATTTGGTCCCGGTCGCCCTGGTAGGCCTGGGGAGCCAGTGCGCCCCTGCAATAATGCAAAACATGTCACACACCAGCTCCTGACCGAGAGCTTAATGACATACATTAAGATAAAGCATCCTAATATTAAAGCACATCCTAAGCCAAGTGCACAGGGTGGATATTTCCATCCATCCATCCATTTTCTATAGCGCTTATCCTACACAGGGTTGTGGGAGAGTCTGGAACTTATCCCAGGGCACAAGGTGGGGAACACCCTGGACGGGGTGGCAACCCATTGCAGGGCACAATCGTACACATTTACACATCAGCCTACAACACATGTATTTGGGCTGCGGGAGGAAGCTGGAGTACCTGGAGGAATTCCCAGAGGCACGGGGAGAACATTCAAGTTCCATGCACACAGGGTGGAGGCGAGGTTTGAATAACCAACCACGGCGGTGTGAAGCAAACATGCTAACCACTAAGCAACCAACCACTGAAGCTTTAGTGGTTGATTCACTAATCACCTGAAGTGTCCTCTTTTTGTGTCATATATCAGAATTCGTTTAAGAGACATCACAGTAAAAACAATGTGAGGATGGCAAGTCTCCTGAGTCTTTCTGAAAGGCGGAGTGATATTGGACATGAGAGAGAGAGAGAGAGAGAGAGAGAGAGAGAGAGAGAGAGAGCAAGCTAGCTAGAAAGCCCATCACACTGCTGATTTTAATTAAATGATGTGCAGGGAACAGGAGACAAGGCTTGTTGGTGGGCAAATGATTTATGGTAGCTTCAGCACTAAGCTAAATTACACTGCAAGCTACCTCCATCAGTTTCACCCTCCCCTTTCCCCTCTCACAACCGCACATCGATGCTCAGCCTTAAAACCTCCCAGGAAACTACACCTGCCCACCAGTGGAATTGTGGGAAGAGAGCCACTGGGACATTCCATTAAGGGCAGGCTCTAATTAAGGTGACCACCAATGGCTGTGGTTATTGTTAGGCATGCAAACACTTGTTTGTATTACTATACTGACTATACTGAGGACCTTCCATTGATATAATAATTAATGCTATGTCTACACCAAACCTTAACTCTAACCTTAACCTCAGTAACCGAAGGGAAATATGTTGCCTCTTTTATATATATATATATATATATATATATATATATATATATATATATATATAATTAAAAGATGCTGTTTTTGAATTTTAAAAAAGCCATTTTTTCAAGATCAGCCATATATTCCCACAAGGTCTATCTGTCATATTCGTATCTTAGGTCCCCATTAAGATATAAAAACATGCCTCTTAGTAGTGCTGTAGTGGTGTTTCTGGACTCTGTGTCCTGCATATCTTTGTCAAGGTTGCATTTAACTGGAATTGCATTAGGCATATTATGTGTGGCTGCAGTGTGAAGCATGGCTGGGAACAGGGCCAGTAATGTATTGTTTGTGTTTGTGTGTGTGTGTGTGTGTGTGTGTTAGGGGGCGCAGAGATTTTTCTTCTTACCCAAATGCATTTAGGAGAGAAAATTTAATGGATTATGCAATGATACAATGTCCTACCTTTTGTCCGGGTCTCCCAATTTCTCCCTGGCAACATGGAGGAGAGGAAAAATAAGAGATACAGTACAATGTGCAGGATAATCACCATGTCCTTGTTGCATGTTATACAAGTTTGGTTTCACTACGAATCATTTTAAAGCTTACACAACATGGAAATGGTCCCACTTTGCAGTGAAACTGAATCCACACAAAGTCAGTGCATGTGATTTGTATATAAAAACAAACACAACGTGCAGAAATGGAGCTGTATTTATGAAATACTTAATAATATAGTATTAGTTAAGGTTAATGTGGCTGACAAGTACGGAAGTCTATCTAATAGATTTCAGTCATCACACACTCACCTGAAGGGACATCAGCTGACTCAATAACACCATATAATTGTGCATAAACAATTTAATAAGATAGCAAGCTTTATGTATTTGTCAGCTATATCAGCCCTGTAGCAGGGTTTTTTTTGTGTGTGTGTGCGTGTGTGCAAAACTACGTATTAATCTCTGATACCAAACAAGTCTTGGCTAATCATTTAAGGACAATTTGCATAAATGTAATTGTGGGATGAACATTTGCATCAGTCAGGTTGTGGTACAGTGTATTTTGCTTTACCGTGTGTGTGAGCGTGCACGTGTGTCTGTTGAGTACCTTTTCTCCTTTTGGTCCCTTTGGTCCTGGTAATCCAGGAGGACCCTGTGTATAGTATTACAATTTTAATTTCACATCATAAAACTTTCAGAACTGAGATCCTACAGTCATGACAAATGAAATCATCAGTGATACAGGATGTCTTCTTTTTTAAGGGTGTGTAAAGAAAAGTTGCCAGCCACTTGGCACTCATCAGAAGCCAAGAAATACCTGATATATATCACATATCACACAGACAAGCAGCCGCTTTATTTAGGATATGGCAGAGTGGGACTCGGGGCAGTATGCTGAGCAGTGTCTCGTTTCTAAGAAAGGATGCGTGGTGCAGAGACAGTCAGTGGAAAAAGCCTATTTCCGTCCACTCTAAATGTAGAGCGTTAATGTGTTGCCATGTAGTGAGGGGGTGGGATTTGTGGTGGTGGCGGCGATGGGGAGGACCTGGCGCATCCTTCTCACTGCAGAAAGCGGACTACAGGAAGTCACACGGGTCTTATATGCTGAGAAGGGTTAGCACCATTGCATTAATAAAACTGGAAGAAACAGCTGGGCAGGGTGCAAAACCTTAAAGGAGCACTTTGTGCAAAATTCAAAACTGTATATGAGTGATTTTCCCAATAATCTCACCAAGCCATCAAATTGCATGAGCACTAGTTCCAGTTAATCCAGCCTGGAGAATCTGGGAGTCTTGGGAATCTGGATTTTTGGTGCAATACGTCTTTAAAGGCACCAACTCCCTGGTACTCATATAAACAATACTCCCTCTAAACAGGAAGCGATTATAATTATGTAAAACCAGGTGTTGGTTGGTATGAACCAGGGTTGTCCAATCTTATCGGGAAGGGCCGGTGTGTGTGCAGATTTTCATCCCATCCAAGCAGAAGCCACACCTGAGTCTACTGAAAGCCAAGCTTAACTCATTAAGTGGGTGTGGCTCCTGCGTGACTGGAATGAAAACCTGCACCCACACTGACGCTTTGCGAATAAGATTGGACACCCCTGGTGTGAACTATGGAATCAAATTCCTATAGAGACATTTAGTGTGGGATTCAAGCTCCAGATACTTGTCAAAACCCCAAATAATTTGTTTTTAAATCAGGTGGATATTGCTGATGTCTGCTTTGGAGTCTCCCAGTGTTGGTGGACGTAGAAGTTGTACCTGAGGTCCTGCCGGTCCGGCTGGTCCGGGTGCTCCCACCCGGCAGGTGACTGGTGACTTCTTATCCACTCCCTCTGTATTCCCATCTCTCCATACATTGCCATGATCACTCTGGAAGATGAAACACAGGAAGCACAACTTCATCGCCGGCTCAGGCTACAGACCTGCGATAATATTAGTATCTTTGCAATATGATCTGGTTTTGGAACACACTCCAACTTTATTATTGACTTGTCTTTTTTTTATATAAATATATATTCTACTTACAAGTCAACAAGTTTGAATGAAAAATATACACACAAGGTAAGTCTAGCAGCCTAATGATTTTAGAACCATGATGCGATCCATCTGCTGATCTGTATCAACACCTCGTTTTTACGCTCAGATAAGACAAGCATCTGAGGGGACCACAGGATTCATGGAACCACTCCAAGGACAAATCACCCCGGCTGCTGCAGGAGTCACATGACTTACCCAAGGCTTGTGCCACAGCGACGAGGGTGGGGGCAACAACGGGGGTGGAGGCGGAGTCAATAAACAGCACGGGTTAAATTTCTTCCTGGGTTCCAGATCTGTGGTTGGGGAACAGGAAGAACATGTCAACAAACCGGCAGCATAAGAATACAACAAGCAGTGTTCGGGTATGGAGTATGGCAGCCGGCCCTGAGATTGTCAGGCATACAGATAACTGCCCAGAGAGAAACGATAGCTTTTCTAACAAATGGTGGCTTTACTTTGATTTTTTTTCCAATAAGGATTTGTTGCAAATGGTCAGTTAATTTGTGACAATGCAACAGATGCATTCACACAACACTACAATACAACACGTACTCAAACGAATATAGATTTACTCTCCGTCTAAATGCTGAAAACGAATCCCCAATGCTGCATTGGTAATTATTCTTTTCAGTTGTTGGAGAATTCTCACATATTAAAATGCTCTCAGTGCTGTTTTTCTTGCAGGTAGATGAATTACATATTCAGTGATTCATACTATCCACATATAATCTGTAAATATTCTGTTTTTGTGGTACAACATGCAAATGTATATAGATATTTATAATCATCACGCAATTAAACTGGATAAAAATAAGGGACACAGTCAAACAGTCTTTGAAATAGAATAAGCGTACCATTATGTCCTCCTCATGTATTCTTATGCATTAATCAGCTGAAAGAGTAATTATCATCATTAGCACAGAGCACCTCGACAAAACACATAAACAAGGATAATATGCAGTGGGTTGAAATGAGAAATGTTTTCTTTTTACTGTAGACGTAGTAAGTGTTTTGACTACATCTGCAATAAAAAAGAAAACATCTCTCGATATAGCTCACTGCATATAAATATACAATAATAATCCTTGCTTTGATGAAACCTGTGCATTTCTGGTGTACACAAGTGGCTGTAAAATGGAAAAGTACAAGACAGATAACGTAAATGTTCCATAATGATAGACCTTTAGATGCATCAAACCAAGGAATAGAAGAATAACTGCAAAAGCTGCAAGCTCCAGGTTCTGAACAGACATTAAAATCATCCTCCCAAGCACAAATCAATCTTGAGTGGTCGTACCTGCTGGAAAGGAGAAAATGTTGTCCATGAAGGAGTGTGACGAAGCATAATGAAGGAGGAGAGGTAAATACAGTCCGAGTGTGAAAAGAAACATGCTGCTTGACTGCAGAGAGCTCTGTACCTCCAACGACTCTGGCTACTGAACTGAGGCTTCACACCACTACACTCCCCCCTCTATCTATCTCTCTCTCTGACACACACACACACACGTCCCTGCCTTCTTCACTATCCACAAGCCTTTGGGAAAAGGGAATGCCAACCCATGCCATGGTTAAAATCACTCCTTTGCATTGGCCCTGTGCTAAATATATAGTGGTCAGCTGCCCTTTGTAACCAATATTAGCTTCTTACTACTGGCACTGCCTTTGTTTTCCCCTGCTGCACATTGAATATAAAGCGACATGCTGCGTTGACATTGAGGTGAGTATGTGTCATATGTATCGCATCCCCATATATATTTTAAGCACACACATAATAAGCAGACGTGCCGACAGGTCACGTCTGGAGTAAATCATGACCTTACATGCGATATAACATGGAGCACAGTTGTCTATAATTATGCATATGTATAATTGAACCTTTATCTATATAACCACACCTTTATGTATTGTGAAAGAAAATATGAAAATTCACAGCCTATGAAGAAGATTTTTCTTTTTACAAAGAGCAAAATTTGTCACTTATCAGAACATCTTGTCTCTTAATCATCATTTACACAGACTGTATCAACCAGTGCGGTAGAAACCTACTGGCCTTTCTTCCCCCTCAGAAATAATGGCATGCTTAAGCCCTGCCGTGGAGATAAAACATGCTTAATGCAATTCACTACAGGTGCCAGTCCATCTGCACAAGTCAAATACAGGCAGTGCATTTTAATAATCACATTTCATTTACAACACATCCCATAGAACACACAGTAAAAATTAGAACCTGCACTCATGCTCAGCTCGTATAGATTATAGGAAACTGTACATCCATATTATTATTATTATATATTGTCCTTTGTATAGCAGAGACTGCACAAACGAAATAAAGAGGTCAAATCTAAACTACATATCGAGTCAGACATCCATAATTACATCTACAGAAATAGTTCAGTGAAGTACTCCACTAAAAACTTGGTCATTTATGTGACATGACTCTCGGCCCCCTGAGAGCTGTTTGCTGGATTGAGAGTCTTGCCTTGCTTTATTGCTGAGCTAAAGCACTGATGGTCTTTGACATGCAGGAGAAGCAAAGGACAGGAAGGCTTTAATTAACTAGAACATGAACTGAGCTTAACCAGAGCCCTTTCCGGCCTTTTTACCTTGGACATCAAACCACTTCCAACACTTTCACATACACTTACATTACATATATATTCCATTAACAGCTCAAGTGCTGCAATTCTTACATGTTGCCACATTATCTTATTACTATTTTTGTAAAGACAAGTAACCCCTGCAATTTGTACAAACGTATATTTTCAAATGTTTAAGAAATACAATTTCAGTCATGGGACTACTTCTGTGTAAATTTTAAAACAGGGGCATCAGAATGCAATCCACGAGAGCCACAATACAGAGAGTTCAGCATCTACCCAGATTTAACACGCTCCTTAGTTCAACTCATGAGTTGATTCACAAGTCCTTCATGGGATGAATTTGGAGTCTGGAAAATATAAATCCATATAAGAACTGCTGGGTCTGGACTTTCTAATTTTAAAACTTATGTTAGCGGGGTCAATTGCGATTGTTCTTTATTATGTAAAGAGATAAAAGATCAATAAATTCATAATCACAGGTTAACCACAGGTCAGGTTTGTGGCTGAAAAAAAGAGCCTCATATTTAATTTGTTTAGTTTTTTTTTTTTTTTTTAGAAAACATCTGGTAATTAATGGGAATACATAAAGGTGCAGGATCGGGTAGTTGTGTCGTCTAGGTTTAGAAGAGCACTGTTGAATCGGCATGTGCCACTGCCACTTCCCATTACAATACATTTTGTGATTTTCATTATCATTAAAGATCACAGGAAGGCACTGTGCGAGTCATATGTAAATCCATCATAGCAAAGAGGGATAGCGATTCCAGCTTAACTCCTCTTCTTACTCTCTTACAGGTTAGAGCGAGTCAGCCAGGGGAACTCCTAAACAGACAGAGAGACAAACACAAAAGTGAGCTAGGGGGCAGAATGAGAACAAACCAAGAAAGGAACAAATTTGCAATCAATCTTTATGAATGCAATATGCTGCAGTACACCCAGACTGAGCTGCTCAGCTTAATTCCTGAGGACAAATACACTCAACATATTATTTGTCTTACTGACTCCCTACTGTTGATACACACACACCTGTACTGTACAGTAAGTGGAGGTGTACACCTAAAATCTAGGCCAACAAATCTGACAATAAACCATAGCACATAACTCTAGCCAGTTATATTCCTCAAAAGTAAAACAGAGAAAATATATTCAACTTTGCATCCTATAAAATATCTCAGTATAAGTCCACAGTCAATTTAACACACAACCTTTAACTCTACCAAAACCGAAACAAGGAATAACATAAGCTTAGGGTTACGGTTAGGGTTAGAGCTTACATTCTCACATTTAGACTGTGCTTGTAAAATAATTTCACCTTGTTAAATATGGGTTTTTACCCAGATGCTAGAGGAGTGTATATGGCTACCTGTTGCTTTCGGTCCGAGCTCGGGTCTATGAGCACGTTAATTAGGCTTGGGGTGGCGGTCTCATTCAAGCTCTGCTGTAGGGCAGTGCACAGTTCCTCTACTGTCCTGACCAGATAGCCGCTTCCCCCGAACGCACACATTACCTGCTCGTAACGTGCCTCGGGCAGGAGTGTTACTGGAGGAGCTCTGAAATACACACAAATGCATGACAATATTCTCATTAGCACACTGGGAAAAAGAGCAAGTGTTGTGGTCTGTTCTATAGCATCCCACAGCATGCAGCACTAAACCAGAACTGAAACTGCGAATCATGCGAATGCTTATTTATACTGGTGACAAATATACAAGTGTAAATGAGATAAATGAGAAAACTCAACTGTTGTCTTTGCCTTACATCATTACCTGTTACAAAACTCCTGCACCTTGCAAGAGTGTTCGCACCTCTGTAACTCTATAGCAAGCCCACAATTAAGCCGTCTACCAAACCTGTTTCCCTTCCTTCATTCCTATCTAAGACACTGGAACGTGACAGACAGCTGTCTTCATATCTTCAATTCAATGATCAATGAATGGATGCTATCCAGTCTGGTTACAAGACCATGAGTTCTACAGAGACAGCCCTGCAAGCAGTCATAAAGCCAGACAACACTAAGTCTTCTGTTCTCATCTTTCTAGACATGTCTGCTGTCTTTGACACTGTAAATCACCACATGTTCAATTCCAATATTGCCGACATGGGGATGGAAAAAAATACCCCATTTCATTACTAGAGGAGTGCTTCAATGGTCAGTTCCTGGTCTAAATGATTAAATTTAGCTGTTGCCTTTATCCAAAGCGACTTACAATTGAGACTGGACACAACAGTGGAGGAAACAATCGTGGCAGCTTGGTAGTGCTGGGATTTGAACTTTGTTTGGATGAAGACTTTTCAGCTGAAACCTTGACAAGACTGAACTGATATACATTAAGGTCCATAAGTATTTGGACAGCGACACAATTTTCATCATTTTGCCTCCGTACACCGCCACAACGGATTCGAAATGAAGCGGTCAAGATGTGATTGAAGTGTACACTTTCAGCTTTAATTCAAGTGGATTAACAAAAATATTGCATTAACCGTTTAATGGGTCAAAAGTAATTGGACAAACTAGAAATCATAAATATCAGGATTATTTTTAAGACTTGGATGCAAATGCTTTCTAGTCAATGACTGCCTCAAGTCTGGAACCCATGGACATCGTCAAATGCTGAGTTTCCTCCCTTGAGATGCTTTGCCAGCCTTTTTTTCTTGACTTTGCTAGGGTGTGAAAGGGTTTTTCTTCAACAAGGAAATAATTCTGCGATCATCCACTTCAGTTGTCTTCCATGGTCTTCCAGGCTGTTTGTGTTGCTGAGCTCGCCAGTGCATTACTTCTTTTTAAGAATGTCCTCCGTCAATTGTATCTATTTGGACAGCACATTGAGAGTTCCCATGAACAGCTACTGTATCAAATGCAAATTCAAAACTTGGAATCAACTCAAGACCTTTTATCTCCTTAATTTATCATGAAATAATGAGGAAACAGGCCACACCTGGCCATGAAACTGCTTGTCAGTCAATAATCAAATTACTTTTGAACCTGTGAAAATAGAGGGACTCCTTTTGCATAAATGTTTAATGCAATATTTTTTGTTAAACCCGTTGAATTAAAGCTGAACGTCTACACTTCAACCACATCTCGATTGCTTCATTTCAAATCAACTGTGGTGGTGTACATCGGCAAAATTATGAAAATTGTGTCACTGTCCAAATACTTATGGACCCGACTGTACTTCCCCTCTGCTGCCCTTAAATCTCCATTGACCCCATCAGAATAATGTGATTTTAACTTCAACATCAACACTAAATCAACCACCAGATATTTCTTCATATTACTTCTTCATAACATCACATGAATATAACCACAGAATCTTCTCAAATTTTTCTACAAGCAATTCCTAGACTTGATTCATGCAACTCTCTTCTCAATGGTCTTCATTCATATGCAAAAGACCTTAACAGAATATTCAGAATGTTGATGCTTAACTAGTTTATAATCTCCCCAAGTTCTCTCTATAACATCTGTATTGATGTCACAGCATTGGCTTCTTGTTGTAGCAAGAATGAAATTCTTTTCTTGTCTTATCTTGGCATTTTGAGGCATCACAGGGCACATGCCAACTCAGGCCTTCAACTTCAGGACATTTGGCATGTGTCTAAAGATGCTCATAGCATAAGATGTCACTGCTTCACTTCTCACGGGTGAAATGAGATTTCCTTACAGTCTGAATAGCCCAGTGTCGTTATTCCTTCCACAAAGTCTAACGATGTTCCTCTCAGGCAGTATCTAGGATAACACCTTTCTGTCTCTGCAACTACCCTGATTTATCTACTGTATTAATATGTATGCACTTAGGTTTAAAATTGCCCTTTCATTAATGATTTCATTAATGATGTGCTAGGTGCTTTAGGGACCTAGAAATTAATTGTATATTAAATATTCAAATATTTAATATGTGGTCTCAGACTTTTGGACCCCAGTGCACTGACCCCGTGCCTCCTCATCAGTAGTTTTGCTACTAGCCTGTGAAGTCGTCAGTGAAGAGATGTACCACTCACATAGTGGTCATGTCTCCCATCTTCTCCATTTCCTTCCATGTCTCTGTATTTACACCACTATATATGCCATTGTTGTTGATGACAATGATGATGATTGGCAGCTTATACCTGTTCAAAAAACATACAATTTTACACTCAGTAGTAGTAGTAAAATTACACAAACAATAGAACAGAATAAAACAATGAAATACAATCAGACTGCATTCATTCTATCGGCACAGAAACAGGCCATAGATCTTGTAACATGTCTACAGAACAGCTATATTTGAATAATTTCAAATGGAGAATCCTTTATGCACAAATGTGCAGTAATAACAACAACAACAATAATAATAAATGGAATAATTAGTGAATATTTGTAAATGTATGGTCATAGTTTTTGATTTGAGATGCTCATGACAACAATCACAACAAGGGTGGAAAGTTTTAAATGATACAAATATGTGTCCCAGAATATGTTTGAAATGGAAACCTGTGAGACTGGGACATTTTGACTTTGCCATGCAAGTGGATGATGCTTTTAATCCTGCAGATGTACAGTATCTAAGGTACACAGGCCAATAAGTGAACAATGTCACTTGAATTCTTGCTGGGTCCACCACGCATGCATGGACAGTCACGCCTCAACTATAATCCTGGTCACTGAGTGGTTAAAAGCATGAGCTTTACCTGCACATGGTCTCTACTTCCATGCCTGAGAAGCCAAACGCACTGTCTCCTTCCACACACACCACTCTTCTGCCTGTCTGCTGAGCCTTCTCCAATACTGCTGCAGCAATGGCAAAACCAAGTCCCACTCCCATGGTGCCGAACGTCCCGGCATCCAGCCTGCAGAAGAGATCACGAGATGACCTAAGTGTTGCCATGGATTTAGCTTTACGTTTCAAACTCTGCTGTATTGTTTTCACATTTTAAGGTCTATGGTGCCAATTCATGGATCATCAAGGAGTCAGGTTCTCAGCTGTAAATGGAATATGTGGAAATAAGTGACTGCAGTGTTACTGAATTTAGAAATTTATACACTTTCTCCCAACAATCAGAACGACACTACCAATTGGCATCCGTAAACTAATGCATGCGGAAGAGGGCAGTTCTCCTCTTGGAGGAAGCACGTGTTTACTCCACCCTCCCCAGTTGGTAGCGATCACGTGATTATGTGAGAGTTAGTTAGTGGGTGTAACAGACCAGACCAAATTGGGGGGGACGAACTGATGTGAAAGACCTGCGTCTGGGTAAGTAGTTGAGCAGCATGGTGCGGCCAATGTCCATGGTGTTGGCTCCTTCACTGACAATGACACAGTCTTTGGGTAGGAGTTCAGCGATGTGGTAAAATGCTGTATAGTAGTTCATGGGCAGAGTGTTTTGGAGAGAAAGAGCCTGCATATGAAAAAAAGGTCTATTTATTTCGAGTGCAGAGGTAAACACAGAAATTAAATTAATACTGAGCAAAATTATGTGCATCAATTTGATTCATGACCAATTTTTTTTTTTTTTATCAAGTCAGGCCGTTACCTTTGATATCCGAGCGTTGGAAGCCATTTTTTCTTTCAGGTTTGTCCACCACTCTGTGTCTGCTGGATACAGCCATGTGTTTAATCTCAAGAGTTCTACCAGCTAGATTTTAATTCAGGAAAAAAAAAAAATGCTTATTAAAAGTAAGTCTGTGATTAAATCTACAGTTTTTAGAGCCTTCTGCTGCTGTGAGGCATGTTGCAAATAAAAAGCCTTCACCTCAAATACACCCACCCCTAAAGGTCTGTAAAGTGCAAAAGATTTTTATACATTTTGTGCAAAATAAAGGCAAAGAAAAGAAGCAAAAACAAAGCAAAGAAGATTAGGATTGACAGTGCAGCTTTGTAGATTAATTATCATTATCGGGTTCATGTGAATGTTTCAATAGTGTATGGTAAGATATTAGCAGTGAAGACAAGATGAAATGAGTCAGAATGTTTGGATTTCCTGTCTGTGATATGAATATTTAAAAAAAATGAAATAATGGCCCACATTTTGCCTTTATGACTGCCTGAAACCCCGTTTTTACACTCTTTTGGATGCCCTTTCGGAAATTACCTTTAAAGAAAAAAAAAAACATGACCTTGCATGTGACCAAATTTACAGTGAGGTTTATCTGTATCTGTATAAAGTAAATATACTAATATAGGTAATAACATGCAACATGCCATGTTGTGGATACCTGGCTGACTACAGCCCTGACATCTCCCAGTAGTGCTGCTGTAGCTCTCACATTATTACTCAGCTCCTCTGCACATATATCCACCTAGAGAGAGAGAGAGAGAGAGAGAGAGAGAGAGCGAGAGCGAGAGCGAGAGAGAGAGAGAGAGAGAGAGCGAGAGCCCAAAACAACACAATCATTTACTCCTTAAACCAACAAGAGACAGTTAAAGGTAGGTACAGGCAATCAGCTTGCATTGGGGTAATACAACAGACAATATCTCAGTGAATATATTGGGATGAATACACTGGGAGAAAATGAAAGATAAAGGTGGCTAAATGGATATCACACAGAAATGTCTAGTTTAGAACGCTGAATCTGATCTATCACCTTGAGCTGTTTTAACATTGCTATGCCTGACAACAGGGCATCTGGATTTCTGCAGAGGTTTGTTTGCCCTAAAATGCCTGTTTGCACTCTATTCTAAACGTACCTGAATAAGTTTCATATCAGGGCTAAATCTGGGAGGGAAGCCAAAGTGCAGGATCCAGTTTAGTCTGGCACCCAGCAGCACTACCACATCTGCCTGCAGCAGAGCTCTGGAATACAGACACAGCTTTTTTTCAGGGTTTACATGGATTATTAAGAAATGGTATTCAAAAACAGATCTAATTATTTAGCTTTTGTGTCAGTAATGTATTCAATTTAAAGTGGAAGTGGACCACACATGCACATACCTGGAGCGGGCAGCAGCCACACAGTTGGGATGGTCATCAGGAAGTACTCCTTTTCCCATCGGAGTAGGCAGGAAGGGCAACCCACTTACTTCCACCAGCTCTTTAATTTCGTTCTCCGCCCGGCTGTATGCCGCGCCTACACACATATACACGTTTACTGTATGTATGTGTGTATATAAAGTACTGCACTACTCACATACTTACAGCTACACCAGGAACAATGCCCTGTAGAATAGAGTGAGGAAACATATTGTTTCAGTGTCACCTTTGCCAATGATGAGCAGCGGTCTCTGGGCCTGTTTGAGCATCGTGACAGCTTTGGAGATTTCGTGATTGCTAGCCAGGCTCACTGGAGGAGGAGGACAACAGGACGGAAACCTGAAGTCACACAGTGACAGGAGCTGAAGTCAGAGTCAGACATAACCTGGCTGAATGACTTCAGAGAAAAGTTAAGTAACTGCTTCATACTGGTCAGGTTCACTGTGGATCAGGATGCCATGCACAAACACACACACAAATACACTCATTCACACCCTAGGGCAATTCAGCATAGCCAATTTACCTACTTGCATGTTTTGGTAGGTGGGAGGAAACCAGAGAACCTGAAGGAAACCTGAGCTCAGGATCGAACAGGAGACCCGTTAACAGTGACACGGTAATTCTACCCACTGTACCGTGCTTATTTTCAATCACATGCATGAACTCATGGATCAAAAAGACTTAACGATGAGTCAGAAATATGTAGATGGAAAAACAAAATCACACACAAAAGACATATCTGGAATCACCTGATGGTTTTCCGGTCCACTCTTGCATTCACCATGTCACCAGGGATGTCTATGTAGCATGCTCCTGGACGACCGTAAATACAGCTCCTTACTGCCTGGTGATACAACAAAGCAAGCACTTACATAAAGAAACAGGAGTGAGAAACCACAGGCCTAAAAGAAATAAATATATTCTAACGTTACCTTTTCAACTACAGCTGGTATCATAACAAGGCTGCCTGGTCGGGCTGAAAACTTGCTGTAAAGACGACAGGCTTCTACCTGATCAAGAAAAGAGGAGAGAAATTCAGTTTGATGCCTACATTTGATGTAGGGTTTAAAAAAAACAAAACAAACAAAAAAAACAAGCAGAACCCGACGGCAACTGCATCAAAGTGAATGTCTAGCCCCCAACAAGTCTAGTCCTTCTTGTTAATAATTTGTATGCTAGAAATACACTTACTTTAACTACACTTCAGAGAGGAAGGAAGCTATTGAAGAACGACTATTTCACACATTTAATCTTGCTGTAACCTTGACCTGGTTACAATGATAATTCCAAATAAATCATACAACCACTCTTAAGATATCATGCTAATGAGAATCTCATACAGAGGTATGGAGGGATGAAAGGACAGATGTACAACCCAAAAGCATCACGCATAACCACCTGTGGAAATTCTTGAAATGCTCCGGTTGTCTCCTGATTCTGATCTGCGGAGCCTCCAATGACAATCACAGGCCTGGAATTAAAGAAATAAAAGAAGAGGGGGAAAAAAGAGTGAATCTGTGTATAGTACAAGGATTCACACATTCAATGAGATTTCAAACTCATTACCAGCAGTTCATGTTAGCATTGGCCATTCCACCAAGTGCATGGATCAGCCCAGGTCCAGACACCACTAGACACACTGCTGGACTGTGACAGGGTAGCAAAGAGCAATAAGGGTGAATGTTTGGGCACAAAAAGCAAACGCACCGATAGTACACGAGAAATCAATTAAGGGAAACGCATACCGTCCTGTTAAATATCCGACTGCAGAAGCAGCATAACAGGCCTGTTGAAAAGAGATGTGCATTAAAGGAAATATACTGCATACTGAAATATACAGTACTTGTGGAAACGTCTATACATTTAAAAAAAATTCTGTAAACAGCAGCAAACAACAAAGTTTTTTTATTTTACTAAATTAAAGGATGTTTGTTCCTAAGCATATTTGAGAATCTGTCACAGCTCTTCTGGAGATTTTGCTTTTGCAGGTAAAGCCTGACAGACTGCATCAGGGTTGTTTTTTTGAGGGCTTTTTTTAGTGGTCTATTACATAAAAATGTACCTTCTTTACTGATATAAAAAAAAAACAACTATAACATTTAATTTTGGTTGGAAATGTAGTGTGGAAATATAATATTTTTACTGAATAAATAAATAAATAAATAAATGTATGTCTAAGACAAAGTTTAGAGTTTTTTGCATTAATAAAAATGCGCTTAATAAAAATGGGCTTATGTACTAATACAAAAATTGGTTTTTGTATTAATAAAAAAATGTGGTTTATGTATTAATAATAAAATTGGTTTATGTATTAAAAATGTGGTTATGTACTACTAAAGATTCTTTTTGTATTAATAAAAAAAATTGGTTTATCTATTAATAAAAAACTGGTTTATGTATTAAAAATGTGGTTTATGAATTCATTTTTTAAAAATGTGGTTTATGTATTAATAAATAAAAAATGTTTTTTGTATTAATAAAAAAATGTGGCTTACGTATTAATAAAAAAAATGTGGTTTTTGTATTAATAAAAAAAAAATGTGCCTAAGACTTTTACACAGTACTCTATACATAAATCAAAGCAAAACCGTCCATAACATTTCATCTGTTCAAAGTATTTTTGTTCATTTTTATGTATGTACATTTAAACTCAATAATTTAGCACAAACTCTTATCTATACTGACTTACAAAAAGAACAAGCAGCAGAAGGCAGAACAACAACAAAAGCAATTCTTAGAGAATATGTACATACGCTAGACTGGTCTATGTACCTGAATAACTAAGAAGTAAAATGAACATATTAAAAACCTAAACTGATTAGATTGAAGAGCTAGCAATTGTAGTAGAGTTACACATGGTTACACAGTAGAAGCACATAAGTAATGAAGTCGTTCTAGTTTGGGGTTTTAACAACTCAACACACTGCAAGTTGTTTGTGATGATGTCATCACGTACTCATGATCCTGATTAGTAGTTGTAAAAATCCATTACTTGTTATCTAGTTCATAGCTGCATAGCTCTGTGTAAGTTTTTGAAGCATTCTTTTAGCTGTTTGTGATGGGGTGTGCTCTTACCGCTTGTTCATTGCGCATGCCCACATACTTGATGCCGGCAGCCTGGGCTGCCATGGCAACCTCAATGATGGGAACCCCAACGATGCCAAACACGTACTCCACATTCTGCAGCATTAGGATGAGCATTAAACCATATTAGAGTACGTACAAGATAAAAGAAATAAAATCAGAAGTGCATAATCTTCGTGCTTTTGATGGAGAAAAAAAAAAAATTTAGGATCTGAAAAGTTTAGAATAAACTCATGTCCACGTCCATCACATCCAACTTGACAGCTCCGTTATTTGCGGAAATGTAATAAACAGGTTCTAAACTACTGGTAGCACAGGATATTAATTTGACGCAGAATAGAGGAGAAATGTGCTGTGAATAACGATTGAGAACCTGATTTACAAAGCACCAGTAAGCTTTGAGCAGCGGGAAACAGAAGGAGGCATTATAAAATGTTAACAGTATTTGTGCGTATTCCAAAGACCACATGGATACGCCAGTTCCATTTTTCATTATTGACACAATGCACTAATCTGATGCTCATACTCTCACTAACTCTCAGCAAGCGTATACAAGGACATGGAAAACACCAAAGACATGCTCATGTGCATGATCTGTGTCGTGTCAGTCATCTTACAACACGTCAGTGGATCAGATCAGAAAATATTGAAACATTTGCAGTTGAATAAGACTTGAATGATTGTTGGGTTTTTTTGCTCACTGAGCCAACCCCCACTTCCATGCATGTACACAAATATCCGCCCACAAGCTTCCCGGAGTTTGCATTAGCCAGGACTGTCATGACATACAGTGGCATGGAAAAGTTTGGGCACGGTCATGGTCAATACTTAGTAACACCCACTTTGGCAAGTATCACAGCTTGTAAATGCTTTTTGTAGCCAGCTAAGAGACTCATTCAATTCTTGTTTGGGGGATTTTCACCCATTCTGCCTTGCAAAACGCTTGTAGTTCTGTGAGATTCTTGGGCCGTCTTGCATGCACTGCTCTTCTGAGGTCTATCCACATATTTACGATGATGTTTAGGTCAGGGGACTGTGAGGGCCATGCCAAAACCTTCAGCTTGTGCCTCTTGAGGTAGTCCATTGTGGATTTTGAGGTGCGTTTTGGATCATTATCCTGTTGTAGAAACCATCCTCTTTTCACCTTCAGCTTTTTTTTTTTTATAGACCATGAGATGTTTGTTCCAGAATTTGCTGATATTTAATTGAATCCATTCTTCCTTCTAAGAGTGAAATGTTCCCCGTGCCATTGGCTGCAACACAAGCCCAAAGCATGATCAATCCACCCCCGCTTAACTGTTGGAGAGGTGTTCTTTTCATGATATACTGCACCCTGTTTTCTCCAAACATACATTTGCTCACTGTGGCCAAAAAAGTTCCATTTTAACTGCGTCAATCCGCAGGACTTGTGTTCAAAATGCATGCATGTTTAGATGTTCATCTGCAAACTTCTGACGCTGAATTTTGTGATGAGGATGCAGGAAAGATTTTCTTCTGATCTGTGAAGGTCATATTTGTGCAGGTGTTACTGCACAGTAGAACAGTGCGCCAGCACTCCAGAGTGTGCTAAAATGTTCCCGAAGGTCTTCTACAGTCAAAGGGGGCGGGGGCGGTGATTTGCAATCCTATGAGCAGCTCTCTGAAAGTTTTCTTGGTCTTCCAGAACTCAACTTGACCTCCACCTTTCCTTTTTTTATGGCCATTTCTTAATTACATTATGCACTGAGGAAACAGCTACCTAGCTAAAACACTTTGCTGTCTTCTTATAGCCTTCTCTTGCTTTTGTAGACATCAATTATTTTAATTTTCAGAGGGCTAGGCAGCTGCTTAGAGGAGCCCATTGCTGCTGATTGATGGGACAAGGTTTGAGGAGTCAGAATGTTTATAAATCTTTGAAATTTGCATCACCTAGGCTTTCCTAATGATGACTCTAAACAAGCCATAGCTCTTACGAGTTAATTAAAGTCTGAGACCTTGGTAAAAGTTAATTGAGAGCTCAAATCTCTTGGGGTGCCCAAACTTTTACATGGTGCTCCTTTCCATTTTTTACTCTAAAATTGTACAAAACAAAAACACTAATCTCGCTTCAAATGTTTAACTTTAACATCTTTAACTTTATGTCTTTTGGAGATCAGTTCATCTTCTACTCACTTAACTATTCACAGTAACAGAAATTTTGACTGGGGTGCCCAAACTTTTGCATGCCACTGTAACTTTCATGCACACTTGGGCATTCAACTGCTTGACAGCCAAGTTATTAGTGGCGTGTCGTTCAGGAATGATTCATTCATTTCGAACGAATCTTTAATATGACTCGGGAACAATGAGTTGTCTCAGAGAGTGATTCGCTCATTTTTGACCGCGCATGTGCAGCAACATCCCCATAGGTTCTGTACCGGAAACAGAAATGATTAATTCACCTCTCGAGTCTTCAGGTTTGAGTTGTTCGTTCATCACGTCACAGCCTCACTGCATTCAGCCTATGGGGAGGTCACCGGATGAACGAACGACTCGAACCCGAAGACTCGAGAGATGAACTAATCATTTCTGTTTCCGGGGAACAGACGTGACAAAAGAAAGAAGAACTCGGATCAGGAGGTGTGGTGAACCAACAGACTACATCGCCTGAAGACCAGCTAAACTATGAATTAATCATTTCTGTTTCTCATAATTCGGCCTTGGCTGCATTAGCCTATAGTTTATTTTATAGTTTATTAAGTACTAGATGTGTTGGGGAATTTAGCATGTAACAATTTAATTATATTCTGCTGGAAAGAACGAAATGACTCGGAAAAAAGATTCGTTCATTTTGCTGAACAAGATTCAAAGAACCCGCAAAGGTCAGTGAAATGATCTGAACTTCCCATCACTACAAGTTATAACTCCTAAACATATAAACTTCTCATAATGATATATGAGGATGTGA
This sequence comes from Ictalurus punctatus, assembly GCF_001660625.3. Lineage (NCBI taxonomy): Eukaryota > Metazoa > Chordata > Actinopteri > Siluriformes > Ictaluridae > Ictalurus > Ictalurus punctatus. The sequence goes on along the minus strand of NC_030416.2, from coordinate 14,194,002 downwards.
AGGGGCGTTGGGGGCGTTTCCATGAAATGACTGACAAGAGGCCAGTCCAAATACAAATAAACTTACCGGATTGGTTGGCAGGTTTTTCCAAACTGTTTTTTTGTTCAACTACGTAAAACACTTCTTCTGAGACAATGGCTTACACTATTTTTTAAAAATAATTTCTATTAAAGTTACCATATTATTTGTACTAGTAATTAAATGAAATGAAAAATATCGACTTTCGCACCTTTAAACGTGTGTTTTTTCTTGTCGTGTTTAACTTAGCCGCTGTGTTACTGAGAAACAACCACACTGCTTCATTTAACTGGCTAAAGGTTTGAAAGGTTCTGGGGCTTTGCTGGATTCAGTAGAAAGTGATTTCAGAATGATTACACTAACCTGAGCCTTCAGTGCTTCAGCAATAAGCTGAGCTCCTGTGACTTCCTCCATAGCTTTAACTGTAATGGGCGCAGAATTACAGCAGCGCGGTCAAAGTGCAGGACGCTGTGAGCAACACGGGTGCATTCGAGCTGATCACTACTGTCACAATCTGCGCAGTCACACTCATTAGAAAATTTAATCGCATCGTAAAGCCAGAGAAGGTTCCTTGAAAGAGGGGGTTCTTTATATCTGAGATCATTAAAATAATAATAATAATAATAATAATAATAATAATAATAATAACTATAACTACATTAAATGTATTTATTTCCTTTCATGCGTTTATTAAAAAGTACATCCCTGTGAATCAGAGTTTGTTATTATAACAATGCTAAGCTTGCTGAAAAATGTAATTATAATATAACTGTAAAATGTAAGAAATTTAATAGCATATGAATACACTGGAAATAATTCTGACACTGGTATTGAAGTGGCTATGTTTTTGTGGTGTGTATTAGTAACTAATTAGTCAACCAAATGAAACACAGGATAATGTTTAATATATCTGGTAATTACAGACATAATCTAATACATTTGTTGTAATGTTATTCAACATCAAAAATGCTATTGTAGAGAAAGTTGTATTTGTCCAGTGCAGTATTTGCCAGGTTGCTGTCCGCATCTTCCGTCATATGTATTTTTCTGCCTTCAGCTTCATCTCGACCATCAAGATACGACTGTAGAATCTGGAAAAACTGGGGAGAAAGGGGAATAATAATAATAATAATAATAATAATAATAATAATAATAATAATAATAATAGTAATAATAATAATAAGAGGACGAAGAAGAAGTATAAGAAGAAGAAAAATATACACATGTAATTTATGACACATTATGAAACATAGGGATGAAATTCCTAAACATTAAATATGAAAGTAAAATAGCAACAGGAACAAGAGGGTGGAGTACAGTAAGAAAACCTTTTGTCTGAAATACCCCTGCTTAAAAAAAATTCACAGAAATTCTAATGGTTTCCAATACAAATACCAGTACAAACCATCAGCTATCCATTAAAACCATTACAATTATTGGTCTTTAATGGTATCCACTAGACATAACATGTCACCAGTAGAAGGCTACAAATTACCAGTAGAGAACCACAGGGACCATTACAAGTTCCATTAAAACCAATATAATTCCCATTATAACCAACTATCACAAATTCTATGAGGGTTTCTACTGTTTTTTTCAGCAGGGGCATGACTGACAGGCTATTGTCAAAACCAGAAATGGCTTTGATATTTACTTTTACTTTTTTTTTTTTTTTTACATACATCGTGTTACAATTAATGCAACATAGAGATACATTATGATGTCTCACTCCTCAGAATATCACAGTTAATTATGATGTACATGGATTTGACCTTTAAAACACATGCAGACTATGCTAGAAGGAAAAAAAAAACATGCTGCAGAAATGGCTTTGATATTTACTTTTACATTATTTTTTATTCAAAGAGATCTACAAATAAGGCAGAATACAATGGAAACATTTAGCTGTTATAGGAGTGAACAGCATGACAAGTGCAGCTTGTAATGACCACAACTAAACAGAAGTTGGTGTCAGAAACATAGAGCGTATTAGAGATCACAAGGTGTTCAGCTTACCAACGTTCTGCTCTTTGGATTGCTCAGAGATTTCCATTCTTCTGTGCTCAAGGTGTCCGACTCAACTGAGACCATGAGCAATGCTGCTAAAACCAATACAGTCAACCTGTCGCACAAACACACACCCACACACACACAAATTAAAGATCATTCAGCTACTTACACCCTTCCTTAACAAGTAATAAGAAGCAGCACACCATTCACTTACATCTTTATCTGTTAATCTTCAGAGTTAAATCGCAGGTGAATTTCTTCTGTTTCTCTTTCCATCCCTCTTTTCTATCCTTTTATACACAGAGGCATAGACCTCATAAAGAATTCTCACCTTCCACATAAATGAATAATTCCTATTGAAATAATTGAAGGTCACATGGCATATTGTGTTATAATTAATGCATCATAGAGAGATGTTATGACGGTCTCACTCCTCAGAATATCACAGTTAATTATGATATACATGGACTTGACCTTTAAAAGACATGCAGACTATGCTAGAAGAAGAAAAAACCCATGCTGCAGTGAAGGATGTGCTTAAAGGGAATGTAGATTGACAATTACCCGGGCAGTGAGAACAGTGTGTAGAGAATGCTGACCACTAATGAGTAAAGCTTATAAACGAGGAACTTTCTTTTCTTTTCACTGAAGATATAAAAACGAGCTAGTCACTATACGGCTTTGGTTAAGGCTCTGGGTTACTGATCAGAAGGTCGGGGGTTCAGGCTCCCAGCACTGCCAAGCTGCCACTGTTGGGCCCTTGAGCAAGGCCCTTAACCCTCTCTGCTCCAGGGGCGCTGTATCATGGCTGACCCTGCGCTCTGACCCCAACTTCCTGACATGCTGGGATGCTGTGCATATGTATATGTGATCAATAAAGACTCATTATTCATTACTTAGATGCACATCAACATTCTATCGATCACAACAGAAGGAAAATGTTGGCTTTCAGGAAGAAATAGCAATTTCCAGATGGAAACAACTGAAAAGAGGGAGTTGTTAGTCTGGATGAGATTGCTGGTGATCTACTTAGATCTCACAATGAGCCGCTTACTGCTCCTGATGGCAGGCTAACGCCTTGCATGTGTGTGTGTGTGAATGAGAGAGTGTAAAAGCCCTTTGTAGAACTACTAAAGTTAAACTGCTAAAGTTAAAAGGCAAGTGCAAGCCATTCACTCACTGCCAGGCCCATACCTCAACCATGGGAATCACTGATATTAGACACAGTTGCCTTGAAAAGTGAAAAACAATCAGCACAGGATCACGTTTTAAGACTGAAAAACTGAATTCATGACATAAGTCGAATGCAATTACCCAGTGCAGCAATACTAGAAATTATCCAGCCTTGTTTCGAATTGGTGATCACAGCCACGCCATAGTCATATGGCTTATGACTATGACTGGACGGTTGTTGTGTTTCAGTGTGGCATTAGTGAAGCGTAATGACGAAAGTCAAGCATGGGAACATGCTTCTTATTCCTACCCACAAAGTCTCAAATTTTACAAGCAGCGTGTAGCCCCAGAAACAAACAAGGAAAAGCAAAGGGTTTTGTTTTTGGGTGTGGTTCATTATCCTCATGTCAAAAATGACATAGAATAGAGCCTGTGCATTGCATTTCACATTTGTTTTCATTTGCCTTCCCAACATGAATAACAATTGAGACAGAATCGAACTGAGCAGTTGAGGGTTAAGGGCATTGTTTGAGGGCTCAACAGTGACGATGCTGGGATTTGAATTCACAACCTTCTGAACAGTAGTCCAACACCTTAATCACGGAGCTACCCATTTTTCTGGTTGACTCTTCATAGATATGGGTCTCGGTGCTGATCATTTCTTTAGTTGGGGTCTTGCCTACAAGTATTAATTGTCACAGTGCTGATCATTTTGAAACCATTGTAATGCAGAAAGATGGTAAAATTGTAAGAAAACCTGATAATATTATGATGAAACCATACAGCATTCTGATACGTGCTCATTATGGGGCTATTTCTACACTACTACATAAGCAATTGAAAAAAAGTCACATTACTAGGTCATGAAAAAAAAACAACAACAAGTGACTCAAATATGAAATCACATTTCTTTATTCAGCCAACCATAAAATATACATGAACCTCTGGTGCTGAATGGTAGGGAGCAGTCGCTTCGCTAGCTATTCTCTTGCCTATCCTGCACAAAAGCATAGACAAACATAACGCCGCTCCACTTTCAATTCAGCCAACAAAATTAAACAGATGAATATCCAGTTTCAAATCATTCCAAAATCCATGTGAGAAAATACAAATAACCTTGACATACCGAGGATCGAGTGGTTTCATTAGCTAATCAAAGCAAGCCAAAAACTGATAGGAGCCAGAAAATATATAACATATTAATATTCATATTTCACCATACAAAGAGACCAGATGCTGTCCTACCATTGGTTTACACAGTGTTCTTCATCATCCAGAGCAAAGCATGCTGGGAGCTGTTTGCTTCAGTTCAGTTTCAGTGCTTTTGTTTTGTTTTTTTTTTGTTTTGTTTTTTTAAATATAAACATAGTGTTTTTTGTGCATCATAGTTTTGTTCTCCAAACTGCCCCTAGTTTCCTGCATCCACACAGCAATATGTGAAGGCACAAGATGATGAAACATGGAAACTAAAAATAAATACAACAGGTAAAAAGAATAATTTATTTTTAAAGAGAAGACAGCAATGGTTAACTTGCACTTCATGCCCATCGCCATTAGCATTACAACGCTAATATTAATTTCCCCCCACTTGCCCTGTATGATTTGAAAATAGAAGAAAATGCTATGATTTTTTTCCCCCCTCTGCTCAGAGGGACATAGGACATAGACATGTATTAAAATCCTGTTTTAAAAAATAAATCATCTGTTTCCCCCTATGCAAAGTAGCAATTAAGTGTGCAGGAGAGATCACTTTGAAAGCTTCACGATCAGCCGTGTCTTCTTCTCATGGGGACAATTTAAAACCTGCCCTTGTTTTCAAAAACCAGTTGAAAAAGGGCTTAATCCCGTAAGAGAAAAGAAATTGGTTGCAAACTACACCTACAAAACATTGGTCCCTAGGCTGATGAATCGTTACACTTTATTGCCATGTAGGGAGGCAGCTCAGCTGATACGGCTCTCAAGAGCAATTCAGAGGCAAGCCATTGGACAAGAGAAGCAGAAGGTACGCTGAGGTATCTGCTGAAAGGTGCTGGTTGAGTTTGAGGCAGATGGAGATAGGGGCTTGGGGCAGGGGCTTTACATGTGTTTCTAAGAAAGAGTGTGTGTGTGTGTGTGGGAGAGACTTAAGGCTCTGCGCAGTGGCCAGCTGCTAGGATAAAGCTGCCTCCAGGTGATTAAGACAGGATGTAACTTCTCTTCCTCCCCCTCTCGCTCTCTCAGTAGGTCTCGGAGTCGGAATCATTAAGCTCGTCTTCTTTGTAGAAGCCGTGGTGCCCGATGCTGTTGAAGCTGCAGTAGGAGCTGTGTCCACTGCGCAGCATGGGCAAGCTGTCGAATGTGGCGCTCTTGGCTGGACTATTGTAGTGGTTGATGGTGCTGAATGGCAGGCTGGGCACAGAGCCACTGCTGGGAGACACGGGCATCATGGTGGCCAGGATGAGAGCCAGGCAGTCTGCCACATCTTTGTTGGGGGCACACGCCAGGGCAGGTGTGTAACCTGGGATGGGGTGATTTATGACAAGTATTAATGCACTGTACGCATGTAAGAAACTCCAAAAGCTATGATCGTAATCGAAAAGAATATATCTTGCGTTTCTTTCACAAACACGAGTTACCATTTTCATCAACAGCTAGCACGCTTGCACCTTTGGCCAGCAGATCCTGTACAACAACCGTCAGTCCGTTTCTGGCAGCCACATGCAGCGGCCTACACACGGAATGACTCAAAGTCAGCCACTGCTCTTTAAAGTTCACCTGTTAATTGACTATCGTACATGTGCCCCCCCCAATCAGGAGTCATACGTACGTTTGTAAAGCTGCGTTGGTGGAGTTGATGAGATTTCTGTCCGTGATCTTCTCTAAAATCAACAAGGCACTGGTCTCATGTCCCTACAGAAGAGGACAATCACAATAGGTAAGGATGACTGATGATGTCCGCAGAAAAGTTTCTGTGCATGTGTGTTTCTGCCTGACAGGGCTGAGGACATGGAGGAATAATAATAATAATAATAATAATAATAATAATAATAATAATAATAATAATAATAATAATAAAACCTATTCAGAAGAAATATTTCAGTAATATCTAGAAGGTTTAAGTCTACTATCAAAAATGTTGAAATGAAATCACGATCAGATTATAAATTTGCACACAGTCAATTTTAAAAACTAACAAGTACTAAGCAAATATTGTCTAAAACTGAGATTTTTTTAAAAATCTCTCAGTCTTTATCTCTGTGCACACAGTTCCTAATATCCAGTGATAATTATCCCCTCTTAAAGTTGACTACCACCTGGTCCCAATATGCATTATTGTTGCTACTGCTTCCAGTATGTTATATAATAGTCCAAAATTTGGAAAAACTAGATTGAAGGGAAAAATATATTATATATATATATATATATATATATATATATATATATATATATATATATATATATATATATATATATATATAATGTATTTTTTTCACAGTACTGCGCAGAAGTTTTAGGCTGCCTATTTTTTTATTTGATGACTTCTACATTATCGAGCCAGTGCAAAAAACATGTTAGATTCCCAAACATTAATTTTCTAGCACGAAATTAAACGTTACAGAAAAAATGTTTGTATGTCAGTAAAGAAAGCAGCATATTAAGTGGTAAGAGACATTTTTCAGACAAAAACACAATGAAGGCTGCTGGATTTTGCTACAAAAATAAGAAGGAAGTGCGACAGTCAAAGTCTCCAGAAGAACCGTGACTGGTTCTGCAAGATGCTCAATAAAACTTACAGCTCATTTCCTTATAAAACTGCACTGATTCTACCTGAGACTACTCTTTGAATTTTATGTCACACCAAATATTTACTTTGCTTCATTTATTAATGTTTACTGCTCTTCACAGTATTTTCTTTTTAAATGTAGAAACATTTAATTTAATTATTTTTAAGGCATCTTTGTTCTACAGCATTTCTTTGCATGTGCCTAAAACTTTTGCATAGTACTCTGTGTGTGTGTGTGTGTGTGTGTGTGTGTGTGTGTGTGTGTGTGTGTGTATATATATATATATATATATATATATATATATATATATATATATATATATATATATAAAAATAATGTGCCATTTCATGATAAATCTCATCTCATCCTAAAATAATGTAAAAATAAAAAAATAAGATCCTATGAGCATAATGTGTTCAAACTTTTGACTGGTAGTGTATGCATGTATTCATTCCTAGCAAATCTAATTTTACATGTATTGCATTATTATTATTATTATTATTTTTTAAATGAAATAAAAACAATTCTTGTGGACTAGGAATTTTAAGCCCTACACTGTGTGTGCATGCGTTCATGCGTGTATGTGTGTGTATGTAACATGGTGGCTATGACTGACCTTACTGCAGGCCAGGTGTAGTGCAGTGTTTTTATTGGCATCCTGCAAGGTCAGGTCTGCTTTCGCACTGCTCACCAACAGCTCTGACAAAGGCAGAGAGAGAGACACACACACAAACAGAGCTGAATCACACATTGGGCTTTCCTTAATCATTTCCATTTTCTTCACTACAGCATCATTGTCCAGACTTGATTCAAACTCAGATGTGAAGTTGAAAATGCTTATTCAAATGTGCATTTGCAATTACGTTTCTCTTATGAGCCAAAAATAATCTGCGATATAATTGAATTCAATTGCAAAACAACTGTTTGCACTTTTGTGCAATGGCTGCCGAAATGAATATGCAAAAATCCAGTTGGCATTTCGATTTGATGTTGAAACAGGTCTGATTCAGTCGTACTGAAATTGTGAAATTGTGATTGGACTCTTCTCTTCTGCTCGTGCTATAACTTTCCTAGAAATAAAACATCTTCAGATTTTCATTTCAACAAGACAGAAGTGCCAATCAATCAAGCACAGTGGGCGGGACTTTGTGGTGCAGAGTGTTTCTGAGGAAGTGATGAAATTGGTAGATTCTCTCATGAAGATATAAATATGGAGATAACAATCGCTAAGGTTATTTTAACACTTGCCAAAAAGGACATCTCGCAACTAATTTCTTTATATTGCTGGGAACATTGGAATGGCATTTACTGGAGTTACAAAACCTGAAATATCTCTAAATATACACCATTTCACTACATTTTAATCAGAACCACAGCCCACATGCATGAATAATACAAAGTGCACTTACTGTATGCATAAAAAAAACAAAAACAATCCCACTTACACTATTTCACTTGCTGAAGATCAATATTTATATTTGACCTGCATGAGATTTATATCTAACCTCCATCCCACAGAAGAATACTATATGGGCAAAAGTTTGTCACATCCAGACTGGCCAATAGGACTGAATGCAGGACTGTTGGCTGTGTGCGTGTTTTAGTCACGTGCCACTTTCTCAGAAAACACCTGCCCACTGTGTTGGATTGACAAGTCTAATCCAGGAAATGCTGCCGTTCCTCACCGCAAACAATGACATCCAGCCAGTGGAATTCACGTTAGTGAGAACACTGGCCTCATGGACAGGCTCTGGTTTGGAGATGCCTTACCCACGGCGTTTGTCTGTCCGTTTTCAGCAGCCATCATGAGCGGGGTTTTGCCACTCGAGTCGACACAATTCACCTGGGCGTTCTGTGCTAGCAGAAGTTGCAGACACTCCACGTGATCAGTGAACGCGGCAGCATGGAGGGGAGTCCTGCAGGGATCAAAACAAATCAAGTCTTGCCGCATGTATTATACACATACAGTACATGTCCTAGTAGGGCTGGGCAATAAATCGATATAATACCAATATAGTACTAATGATTATGTAATACCTATGGTATCTCAGAAAAGTGCATGGTCATGCATTTTTTTTTTTTTAAACGTTTTTAATAATTACAAATTAAACATTACTGAATGTTCGCCATTGATTTGACTTTTTTTCAAAGATAAATTTTTTAACTTAATCTTCGGCATTAAAGAAAATTATCGCCAAACTCAGTATAACTTTTTTTGTTCATTACTATCATTTTACAGACAGTTTGAATTTGTTTACAGACAAATTCTATGTTGTGATACGCATTGTGTAGTATCGTGAAGATATATTTTCTATATATCTATGTCCTAGATATATTTATGTCCTAGTTGCTATGACACAATACAAGGTTCAGAGTTAACGCTGATTCCATTTGCTGCTCTCATGCAAAAATGGTTTATGCTTAGAAAAGGGTTGTAAGTCTTGAATATATTCTTGGGTACAGAAGGAAGATATTATGCTATAATAATCTAATCTAATGTGAGACACACAACCAAGATATAGCTTTCTTATTAGTACTCCAAAAACACGCCTTATAACAGGAAGTAGCTTTTACATATTAACCTAAACATCTGATTACTACTTACAAATGAACAAACAAATACGAGTTGTCTTGCCTGTTTTTAGAGTCAGCAGCATTGACGATCACAGGACCCAATGTGTCAATCAACATTTCTGCTGCGCCCTCATTGTCGTTTATCCTACAATTCAAAATAAACACTGAGCTTGTAGCGAGTGCTTAATTCTTCATCTCCCCCCCCAATCCACCCCAAGAACGGTCAGACTTACACGGCACAATGAAGTGGGCTGAAGGAGTTGCCCCCTGCCTTGTGGAACAGCTCTTGTTCCAGCAGCACTTCAACACACGTGTCATGACCTAGATAAGATCAGGAAAAGATAGGCGGAAAGAACTGACATGAGTCATTTGCACTGATAAAATATAACCGTGGAATATAACCTTATCATCAGGGAGTGTGGAGAAAAGAAAAAAAAAAAAAAGGAAAGCTGTGTGTATTTCTGTAGTCACCATTGTAACAGGCCCAATGCAGAGGTGTGTATCCCTGGTTGTCCGTGATGATAGGGATGGAATCCAAAGACTGAGCTGCATGTAGCAGACCACCCAAAACCCCCACGTGGCCACAGGCAGCAGCCAAATGTACAGGAGAGCGCCCTCTACAATCCCGCACCATGAAACTGGCGCTGTGCTGCAGCAAGGCCTCCACACACTCTTCATGCCCAGTCACTGCCTAGAAGAGTCGCCAACACATTCATGGAAATAAATAAATAAATAAATAAATAAATAAGACTGAAAAGTACTGTAAAACTGAGAATATGGCTGCACAATAAGGACTGAACAGATAATGTTTCTTTAATGGATACAAATAGGAAGGCACATATCTCTAGTTGAGAAGAATTATGAATTGAGTGATATGGCTGAGGTTGAGAAACTCTCAGAGACAGAATTCCCACATTGCTGATGCTTCAACCTCTGGGTCACTAGCAGGGTTCATATTTAATTAAGAAAAAAAAAAGAAAAAAGGAAAAGAAAAAAAAAAGGAAACCCCCCCAAAACAACAACATTTGAATACCAAACACAGATATAGATAGATATTTGGAGCATTAAACAGACACAGAGAGTGTCATTGTGTTACACCCTTGCTAAACCGCAGCAGAATGAAAACCAAAACCAAAAATAATGTTGTATGTAAAAGACTTCTTTTCATTGGAAACATAGCCTTTGTTTGATAGGTATGTGTGTCAAATAGAAAGAGACAATTTACCCCTCTGTGTAAAGCCGTGCGGCCCCACTTGTCTTTGGCTTCTACACTGGCTCCTTTATTGAGCAAAGAATACACACAGTCTGTGTGACCATTCAACACAGCCAGCATCAGAGGTGTCCTGGGAAACACAGTTAGCAGCAGATTAATCACAGACAAATCACGGCTTCTCAAATCTGAGAGATTAGTTCAGATTCACTCCTGTTTATACAGTGATCGGAGAGCACTTTCAGCCAGATGGGTTGTGTAATAACAGAGCTTTCTATTGGCACATTCTTTATAGTCTCTGTGGCAATACTGGTGAGGCTATCGTCCCAGGACTGTTTTGATACGAGTCTTGAACACTTGGCTACTACAATAGTCCTTCATGCACAACTGCACATGCAAGGATCGAAAACATGTATTGTGTAATACATTATAATAAACAATCTCTGAAGTTTTTCCAAAGATGGCCTGCCCTTTCAGAGAGAAAACATATTGTTTGAAAAGCAGCTCGGAGTCTTTAGTCGAGGCACTTTTGAGTTTGAATAAGAGCATCAGAATCCTTGCAGACAAAGGAAATCCTGTAACTGGAGCATCACTATAATCACAACAGATTGCTCTGTCTGAATAATACAAGGGCAAATGACTAGTGCAATGAAATGTATAAACAAATCGATAACAGCACAACTTACTGCCCAATACCGTCCTGAATGTCGACTGCGCTCTGTGTGTCAGCATTTCCAATCAATAAACGCAGACAGTCAGAATGGCCGTTTGTGGCTGCAGAGAGGAGAACAACACAGTGGCTATGTTTACAAAGATCTTTCTGATTGCAGATGGCAAAAATAAACTGTTTACTTGTGGGCTAAACTTAGTTTATGTGCACTACAGATGAAATCTCTACCCAATTACAGCGAGAAATGACAAACGGGTTCGGTCATAATGTGTAGCTGATATTAAATCAGAACGTTAGCAGTGTGAAAAATGGCCTGCTTTTGTTTAAAGTTCTTCGCAAAACATCCTTCAGATAAAAAAAAAAAAAAAATGTAAATAATAATAAAATGTGTACGATTAAGTGTGGTGTACACACAAATGCAGGTCTGTTAAACGCAGACTTCCAGTGCAGTTCATTTTGCAGGATTGTAGAGAATCTTGATGGATACCTGCTGCATGGATAGGAGTGCGTTTGTGAGTGTAGTCTTTGACCAGGATGGAGGCTCCTTGGTTGATAAGAACATCCACACACTCTACGTGGCCTTTAAAAGCAGCCAAGTCCAGCGGTGTGTGGCCCTGCGCCGCCCTCACATCCAGATCCAGCAGAGACTGCACGAGCACCTCCAGGGCCTGGTGATGCCCGTGATATGCCTGAAGATGAACAACACTTTGAGAAAGTGTCTCAAGCACAGGACTCTAAGCTTAAATATTCGGCATGTGTTTATACAGTAAATAACAGCAGCAGCGTGATGTATACAGTACATCCAACAACCTGACAGACGTCACGGAATATCATTCACAGTTAATAAGACGTATGATTAATCAAATCCCTCACTACTAGAAGTGTAATCTCTAAATCGGCAGTTTTCGTGTGTGAAACTATACAGCAAATGAGAAATTACGCAACGAGTGGTGCAAGTAGCCACAAGCTTGCCATGTTGCAAGTTCTTGCTTTCCTTCTGTGTTCTCAGTCTGTAGCTGTAGTGTTTTTATTAGACTTTAACAAGCTGATTCAGACCTGCTAATCCCAAACAGGAATAATGATGAATAATTATTAATGCGTTAAACAGTTTAAAAAAAGAAAATAAAAATTTATATATTTATATATATATATATATATATATATATATATATATATATATATATATATTTATATATATATATATATATATATATATATATATATATATATATATATAGCGCAATACATTACTTTTTCAATATATTACATACAGTATTATATTGATCACTGAAAGCAGGACCAAAACACGTTGTCTTCTCACGAGCATATAAAACACAGTCAGTCTTTTTACACAGGAACCATTCAAATCATCCCACATTTTTAAGTGATGATCCGCAGGTAAGCAAGCAGTTCTTAATAACGTTCTAATAAATCATTAACATTCGAATGATTTAGAAGTGTTCGATATGACACTTCATCGTAGCCCTATTTGCTCCTTTTTCGGTCACGATTTTCTGCCTCTTTTTTCCCCCTCTTCTGCCTGAACACAGACAGGAATTCTGGTGGCAGAAATTTCAGAACATCCCTCATAAATATTAACTGATTGCACCTATAGACTTGTCTATTGTTGGTTACGTCAGACCTACATTGATCGATTTTCATTCTTATTAATAAACTCAAAACATTCTCCATTTGCCTCAATGAGGTGTGCGTGTCAATGAGTCGAAGTAATGAACAAGCAAAAGATTACTAATGTGAGATCTGGAAAGGTTCCATGGCTTGTCTGTTAAAATCAGACCAAGAGTCAGTAAATCCAGCTTCAATGTCAGTTGGCTCTTCTGCTAATAAAAGGAGGACTGCTCTTTTGGCATATTTCTGAGTGAGAAAATCAGACTGGTGTACAATGACGTTAAAATGCAGAGTATGCAAAATGTGTGAAGGCTGGCAGGTCTGCTGATTTAAGTAATTTAACCGAATACAAAAACTATAATCTGGTTCTCTTTGCTACTATTCATTTCGCCCTTTAGCTATGTGACACTATTACATTCTCAAATATGTACTTACAGAGAGATGAAGTGGGCTAAGAGGAGCTCGAACATCAGAATCATTGAGGATGTCGGTCCCTGAGGTCTCCATTAGCTAGCACACAATGTGATATAGTAAAAGTTCAAAATGAGTTGTAAGTCAAAACTGACAGAAACTTGATAACAAGTACTCACCACATCTAAAGGGGTTTCACTCGCAATCTGAAAGAAAAAGAAAAGGGGGGGGGGGACGCAATTATTACAGAAAGCTGTATTTAGACAGACGAAGCTCATGTAGATGTCACAGAGCTGTTCTTACCAGCTCGAGACACAGCCGGTGTCCATACGCAGATGCGTAGTGCACTGCATTATAACCCTGATTGTCTCGGATCCCTGGGTTAGCATCGTTCCTCAGCAAATACTCCAGGCACCTGCCATGAACAAACTCATTATATTATATTTAATATTATATATATATATATATATATATATATATATATATATATATATATATATATATATATATACACACACACACACACACACACACACACACACACACAGTGGGGGAAAAAGTATTTGATCCCCTGCTGATTTTGTACGTTTGCCCACTGACAAAGAAATGATCAGTCTATAATTTTAATGGTAGATTTATTTGAACAGTGAGAGACAGAATAACAACAAAAAAATCCAGAAAAACGCACGTCAAAAATGTTATAAATTGATTTGCATTTTAATGAGGGAAATAAGTATTTGACCCCCTCTCAATCAGAAAGATTTCTGGCTCCCAGGTGTCTTTTATACAGGTAACGAGCTGAGATTAGGAGCACACTCTTAAAGGGAGTGCTCCTAATCTCAGTTTGTTACCTGTATAAAAGACACCTGTCCACAGAAGCAATCAATCAATCAGATTCCAAACTCTCCACCATGGCCAAGACCAAAGAGTTCTCCAAGGATGTCAGGGACAAGACTGTAGACCTACTCAAGTCTGGAATGGGCTACAAGACCATTGCCAAGCAGCTTGGTGAGATATATCCCTCACTGTATATATACACACACATACACACATACATATACATACATATCTACACCTGCAGTTAAAGTAAAGTGCTGTTCTCCAGACACATAAGCAAATCCAGTCTATCCTGTGACTTACTTTCCATCAGCGTCAGAAGCAGCAGCGTAGTGCAGGGGAGTACAGCCCCTTTTGTCCAGGTCGTTGACGCTGGCTCCTGAACCCACCATAGCAAATAGGCACTGATAGTTACAGTTTGCAGCTGCGTAGTGCAACGGCGTCCTGGGAAGAGCATGGCATGTTTAAAGTAAAGACAATGACTATGTTTACATGGACAGCAGTAATCTAATTATTGACCTTACTGTTTACATGAGTCGCTTTTAGAATATTCCTTTCATGTTCCCATTTTACGTTATAGAACATAGATCGATTAACGGCACAAGTCATTACGTCACCACGGCACGCTGTCCGCTCCAGAATTTCACGTATCAACATACAGTTGGTATTCGTTATGGTACGGTACACACGATACCGTTTTGGGTGTTTCATTTTTAATTTTACGAAAGCTTCAAGTAATTATTTATCATGCTATATGTGCAAATAGACGACTGCTTGAAGCCATGAGCTCCGTACGAAACCGTGTACTTAACTGTTATATAATAACCGAAATACATGTATTTCGCCTACTATATAATAGGCAAATACGCGGTTTGGGACGAAGCCGTGCTCTCGTTTGCCATCAAACGGCCGTGTGTACGTGTCTTGTCGCAAAATGTGGAGAAAACTCCCACACGACGTTAGCAGTGTGATTAAGGTGTGTAGGTGTCTATAATGCACTTCAATAACGCAACTAAAATAGGAATACTCCGCATGTCTTAATTCGATTTGTGTTTACTTCGAGTATGACTTTAGTCAGATTAAGGTCATCAATAATCACTGTTTACATGCTAGTTTCTTAATCAGAGTATCGTCTTAATATCGGAATATTGTTGTCCATGTAAACATCCTGAATGATGTAATCTACAAACACATTATAAAAAGGAGTTATGAGTATTCATTGTTATGACCATTCTTTTAGTAACTAATGGATTATGGTCAACACTTTCCTAGAAGACAGTACAGACTTGATGCAAGGGGCAAACAGTAAGCATTTAAAAGAGCCTTTACAGAAAGAAGACGAACATGACAGGCAACATGGTCTATGCACCGGTCCTATACATAAAGCTATAGAATACAATTTGGAAGATAATCTTGACAGTTTGACCGCAGGAGCAGAATAACTCTGTTAACTCACCTCCCAAAACGGTCTTTCTTGTTAAAATCTGCCCCTGTATTGAGGAGAAGATTCAGACAGTCCAGATTCCTGTAGAGGTCAATTAAATCGTTTGAATTAGTAAGGCAAGCTCCCAAAAATGTTTCATACAATTCACAAGTTAACCAACATTCAGAAAGAAGAAATAGTAAAATCTCTGACCCTCCAGCTGCTGCAGCATGTAAACAGGTCCTTCCGAATTCATCAGGAGTGTCTATATCAAAGCCTGTGAAAGCCAGAGAGGAGTCAGGGCACTGAAGAAGAAACTCGAGAGACTAGTGCATAAGGTGCAACGTATGCTGAGGTGGATCACGAAAACCTTTTGATATCCCCATTCTAGATCTCCAGCGTGCCTCGGATCTAGCGTTGTTGTCCTGACCTACATGCGTGTACTCCCTTGTCATTGTTCCCATTTTGTCTAGTTAAAGAAATGAGCAACTAGGAAAGCTCCACTACTTCCCAAGGAAATCGTCTTGGTGGTCATAGAATCGCAGTTAATGTAAACTTTCTTTTTGTTTACATTAACCACCACTTTTTAAAATCTCTCACAGTACAAACTGATCTGAATTCTTCCTAAAGCCATGTTACACTGTTAGATTCTATTATTTGTCACACTGTACAAGACATCGGCACAATTCGATAACAGACAGGATGATAATGTGTTCTTCATGGCAGAGTATACAGTGAAGATCCCAGGCCACCACGGTGTGACCAAAAGTTTGTGGATACCTCTCCAGCTATTATATATATTTTTCATATACAAAACTATATTGTAAGGTATGTATATTAAGTCAGGCTCTGACATTGTAGATCCAGCAAGATGTACCTTTTCTTCTTCTACTAGGCTCAGTGAAGACAGTATGTAGGTGATGTAAACCACATTAACTGAACTGAGACATCATTCTGTGATTAAAAAGCTAGTGTGGACTTAAACACTGGTTAGAAAGATATTCTGTGAGACTCGTTTGATACAGATGACAGATCCATGAGATGCCTTAGCGTTAATGCAGTTTTCATTTAACTTACATCTATGGACTAAAGTATTGGACAGATGGTTTACCAGAGGACAGCAGTTTACGGCAGCAGTCCGAGAAACCGCTAAGAGCGGCTAAATGCAGAGGAAACATGCCATGGACACCTCTCCTACAAAACAAAAGAAAGAATAAATAAGAAACACAGTGGTTACAATATATTTATTAATGTGCTACCATGCTGCATTCAGTGCTACATGGTTCAGAGTGGGAGGGCTGGCAAGAAAGGAAGACGACGACGACGACGACAGTTTCTTGTGAAAATAAGGCAAAATTTGAGATTTTGTAAGTATTTTAAGTCATCGCAAGGTGAAAGGAAAACATAAAGCCAGGGTAAACATTTGGATATTTTGCTACTTACATACACAAACAAATGACATGCTAGAAATATAGGGCAATTACAACTAATGGTTAGCAAAATAATATCCACAATAACTACAGTAATAATACTGTATGGTACCATGTGTGCCCGATGAACAGTTACAGAACTAGCAGTCTTTATAATACAAAATAAACATACTTGATTACAGGCTGCAGTTCCGGCTTTGTCTAATTTACATAAGGGAAAGCGAGCTATAAACCTTGCCAAACAAAATCTGTGGTAATAACAGTAACCAAAATAATGCAAAAATTAAGACAAGTTGAGTAATTACGGTTTCGAAAGGTTGCCATATTAATCACCGCAACGTCATATTTACACTTACGGAGCACTTTATTTGGAACGCCTGTACATCTACAAATTCATCATGTGTCAGCAGTGCAATGCATAAAATCATGCAGAAACGGGCCAGCAGCGTCGGGTCATTTTGGGACTGCAATTACCACATGCAGTTTTGCACTCGGGTCTCCTTCGGTGAACAGTGGACCAGTTCAACAAACAGACTTCATGTAAAAACCATAATGAGCTTTCTTTTACTTTTACACTCTCCGTTGTTATCCAGATGAGGATGGGTTCCCTTCTGAGTCTGGTTCCTCTTAAGGTTTATTCCTCATATCATCTTAGGGAGTTTTTCCTTGCCACCATCACCACCGGCTTGCTCATTAGGGATAAATTCACACACTTAAAATCTGTATTAGATAACTGCATGAATATGCAGGTGTACAGGTGTTCCTAACAAAGTGCTCGGCGAGTGGATATTCGAATTCCCCTTTCTACATGCAGTATGCTTGCAATGATCAGTGACAATTACAAGTACATTTATACATGCTCATGCAATCGTAACATAGAGTGAGCTTCAGTTAAGGACTAATATGACGGGCTCTGAAACTGGAGCAGTTCTAAAGGGCATACAGAGACCACTCACTTTGAAGTGTCAGCTCCATTGGTAATGAGCGTGTTGATGAGGAGCTCATGTCCGTAGCGTGCTGCAATGTGTAGAGGTGTGTTGCCGTTTTTATCTTCACAGTCTATCTCAGCACCTGCGTACGAAACCCCAGAGACAACTCATTACTTTGTGAATGGAAAGGGGAAAATATCTCTTCCACTTAAAATGGCATTTTGAAAGAGTAATTCTAGTGGGGGCATTACCCAGTGTCACTATATGCAACACCAGCCATCGCACACCTCGATGGAACTGCTGGAGGGGAGGAGTTATGAATCTAAAAGATACATTTTTCTCAGATACTTGGCAAACAAAATGAGCGACTCCACTCACTCTGCAGAATAAATTTGTCCTCAACAAAACCGGATGCGAGTTAAGTATTTCTGCACTATGTTTATTTTGCTGAGCTAATACAATTTATTTGATTCTATACAGCGTAATGGACATTTATTATAATCGGACAGTCCAATAAAGACAATTCGCAAAATTTATTTATTTACTCATAGTAAGCACGCATTCAAATTAAGTTCTCTGCTCCGGTGGAAAAAAGTTAGTAGTAGTGGAAGTGTGAAGTGAAAAGCTTTTTTGACCTGCAAAAAACACTATCACCATTATATAACACAATACTTTATATTTACCGCTTGAAAACCATAAAGATGGCTATGGACCTCAATTCACATGAACAGTTATGCTATGATGGCTAGGACTACCACTAATTGCTATTATAGCTTTAGGACTGCATTTGCCGCAAACAGTTTTGCACTCAAGTCTCCATCAGTGAACCGTGGAGAAGTTCAACAAAACAGAGTGCATGTAAAAACTGTAATAAATGTATTTTACAAATACATACATTTAACATCTATATCCTGAATTGATACATTTCTGTAAAGCTGCTTTTAGGACAATGTCCATTGTTAAAAGCGCTATACTGAATTCAACTATATAGCAAAATGTATTTGGACACCTGACCATCACACCCATATGTGGGTCTTCCCCAAACTGTTGGCACAAAGTTGGATGTCATTGCATGCTTACAAATTCCCTTCAATGGAACCAAGGGGCTCAAACATGTTCCAGCATGAACATGAATGCCTCTGTGCACAAAGCAAGCTCCATGGAGTTATGGTTTGCCAAGGTTGGCGTGGAAGAGCTCAAGTGACTTGCACAGAGCCCTGACCTCAACCCCACTGAGCACCATTGGATTGTGCTGGAATGTCGACTGCTTGCCAAGCCTCCTCACCCAACATCAGTGCCTGACCTCAGTAATGCTCATGTGACTAAGTGGGTAAATCCCCATAACCACGTTCCAAAATCAGGTGGAAATCCTTCCCAGAAGAGTGGAGGATATTATAACAGCAAAAGGAGGACTACATTTGGAATGGAATGATATGCGTATGACAGTCAGGTGTCCACAAACCTTTGGCCATATAGTGTATATATAAAGATTGTAGCTCCATTTCTGGAAGATGATTTACAGTGGTAAAGCTCAATAAACTGCAACAAATGATGTATTAAGGCATATAAATCAGATAGCCTTTTTTTAGTTTTTCACTATATTACACTCACTGTCCATTTTATTAGGAACATTGCACATTCATGCAGTTAACAAATCGGCCAATCATGTGGCAGCATCACAATACAAAAACAAACAAACAAACAAACAAAAAAAAACATGCACATATACCAGTCAAACATGTTCAATGTTCACATCAAACATCAGAATGAAGAAAAAGTGCGATCGCTGTAACTTTAACCATGGTATGGTTGTTGGCGTGGCACGGCTAGCTGAGCAGGTTTTTCATTTTTAGAAACTGCTTATCCCCTGGGATTTTCACACACAACAGTCTCTAGATTTTACCCGGAACGGTGCAGAAAATGGCAATGAAAACAAAAATAACCCCCAAACATCCTGTGTGTGGAGGGTCTGCAAGCTGAAACACCGTGTTGATAAGAGAGTTCAGAGGAGAATGAACAGACTGGTCTGAGCTGCCAGGAAGTCTAGAGTAACTCAAATAAGCACTGTTTACAACCAAGGTGAGCAGAACGGCATCTCAGAACGCACAACACATCAAACCTTGAGGTGGATGGGCTACAACAGCAGAAGACGACGTCAGGTTACATTCCTGGTGTAGCACATCCGCCTCAAGGTTCGATGTTTTGTGCATGCTGAGATGCTTTTCTGCAGTTCAAACCAATCTGGCCATTTTCCTTTGACCTCTCTCCTCATCAACAAGGCATTTCCACCCACAGAACTGTTACTCACTCAATACTTTTTTGTTTTTCCACACCATTCTCAGTAAACTCCAGAAACTGTTAAGTGTGAAAATCCCAGATGATCAGCAGTTTCTGAAATACTCAAACCAGTCCATCTTGCACAAACAACCATGTCATGGTTAAAGTCACTGAGATCACATTTTTCCCCCTATTCTAATGATTTGATGTTTACATTAACTGAAGCTCTTGACTTGTATATGCATGATTTAATACATGGAGCTGTTGCCACATGACATAGGTTCCTAATAATGTGGACTGTGAGTGTTCATTTACAGAGGCATCATTTTTGGTGATCTCTCACAACTGTGGGATTGACGAGCACGTGTGTGACAGCTGGCGGAAATTAAAAGATGTCAAAGTTTTTGACAGTGTAGGAAAGAAGTAATCCACCTACTGATGTTTCAGTGGATCTCTTGCATGTAAGGACAACTTATTTTATACAATTCAATTTTTTAAACCCACAGCTTCGCTAAACACATGCCATATACAGGCTGTTCAAGAGATTCAAGAAAGAGGGGAGTCCTAAAATCAACGGTATATGGATTACCCATTACCCACCGTTCTGAATGAGTGCTTGTGATCGGGAGAACCGCCCGTGGATTGCAGTCATGTGCAAGGGAGTTTTCCCATCTTTGCTCTGTAAAGGTGAAATGTTAAAAACAAAATGTTCGACAGAACTGAAATTTGCACATACTCATTCCATGAGATCAGACCTTGTAAAGAAAATTACAGAGTGCAGTAAGACAGGCTTCGGCACGCATGATATCAGAAAAACGCGGTCCGTGTAAACCTCTGACCTTGATGTTGACGTCGGCTCCATTCCCCACGAGCAGCTCGAGACAGAGCGCGCCGTGCCGTGAGGCAGCCGTGAAGTGCAGAGGCGCGAAACCCTTCTCGTTCACCTGGTTGACGTTGGCCCCACATTCTATCAGCTCGTTCACCACCACATCCTGCCCATTATAGCAGGCCACGTGCAGTGGCGTGTTCCCGTATGCATTCGGCTCATTGATCTAAAGAGAGCACACACGGTCAGAACATTCAACAAAATCTGACCGATATTAAACCAAAATAATAACAACTCTAGTTTAATTGGAAATTTATCAAATATATTGAAATAACTGGAAACACCCAGGCTATAATACAGTACTGTTAAGCATAAACTACCATATGTGCTTTGTATGGTGTTTTATAGGATTTTCTTTTTCTTTTAATTAACTTTCTCACCATGTAGCAGTTTGGTTGCATCTGGTGTTTTAAATACACTTTAAGATCACAAACAAGTGACACATAAATGGTGATTTAATGCTTGTATGTTAATCCTAGACCCATCTAGGCCATGATCGTCTCCTAGTCCTGGTGACTCAATGCACTCAGTTTTTACTTATACCCATGAGACAATTATTTTAGAAGCCTTTATTTGTCACATATACATTATAGCATGGTGAAATTCTTTTTTCGCATTTCCCAGCTTGCTACGAATCTAGGGTCAGAGTGCACGGTCAGCCGTGATACAGCGTGCCTGGAGCAGAGAGGGTTAGGGACCTTGCTCAAGGACCCAACAGTGGCAGCTTGATGATGCTGGGGCTTGAACACCTGACCTTCTGGTCAATAACCCAGAGCCTTAACCACTGCTTAACACTGTAGCTAGCTGACTAATTTCTACAAGGTGAATTGGATGAAAAAGGTCATGAGTTTTTGAAAGCTCAGTATTGCGATTCTAGAGGACCAGATGAAAGATGGCAAACCCCTTCCAAATATTATGCTGCTACACTCCTATGCAAATTCTACAGGTGATAGCAATAGCACATCAGACATGTAAAAAAAACACAAACAAAAAAACCCCCAAAAAGTAATTTACAAACACTGTACAACCTGATTTTACAGTATTTGCTCTTAATAAAGTCGACACATTAAAATCTCCGTAAAGTGCTTTGAAACTCGTAGCGTTATTCAGCGTGTTAATGAAACTTAACATAAACAGGAAGTCAGGGCGGGACATAGAGTGCCTCCTCCCCCTTTTTAAATAGCTAACAGCCTCACAGCCCGGGCTTAGCCATATCTGACAGTTAGTACTATGGAAAATGCCAATCACAAAGCCATGAGCTGGCACAAATACCTCCTTCTTCAAGGTGAATTAATTCAAGTAATTTCCTTCTTAAACAACTCACAGCTGTAAAACTGAATAAAACGCACACGCTCGAACAGCCAAAGACATATTTTTATGACCCGTGCTTGCCGATATGATTTGTCTCGCTCGACAACGGCAGCTTTGGCAAGGTGATTTTTATAACGTTGGGGGCGGGACACTTCAGATTCTAGAGTGCGTTCGATTGGACAGCAAATCTGCTGAGATTTATGTGAAGTGCAGGATGATGTCATCAAAACTGTTGAGCCGCATTGGTGGTAGAGTGAGACTGTAAATGTTGAACGCATGTATCTTCTAAATGCAAATTTTGTCACAGTTTTGGAGAACACTGTAAGGCTAACATATTCATATGAAACGCCACAAAACTACAATTTTGATTTCATGGGGACCTTAATTCAAACAAGCAAACTGCAAGATTCTAGATATGGGAACCCACATTAATGATAATCTTTGGCTTTTCCAACTGTTGTTCCTGGTAACATCACCCTACAGCTATTCATATTTTCTATGGCTTTCCATGTTATGCATTATCATGAGACTCACATCCACTCCCAGGTCTAACAGGTATTTCACCACGCTAATCATCCCACTAGAGGCTGCTGCATGCAGAGGTGTATAGGCCTTCTTATCTTTACACGTCACCTCGGCACCATGAGATACTAACAGCTTCACCACCTCCAAATGACCTGAGAGAGAAGGGAGTTTGACAGAGTAAGAGATGTAGCGTCACAGTGCAGACTTTAGACTTACAGAGTCTATACACTAACACAAAATAACCATGTACAATATCAGGGAAAGAGGTTGTAGAGGAGACAAAATCTTACCCATGTATGCGGCCCAGTGGATTGCCCGCCGGTCCTTTTTATCAAACGCATTAATGTTCGCTCCTCTGGACAGCAATAATCTTACCATCTGAAAACAAATGGTATACTCTATTATCTACACTGAAGGCTTCTAATGTACAGATGGAAAGCCATAGGAGCCAAGTGTAGACTAACCTCAAGATGGCCGCTGAAGGCAGCGTGGTGCAGTGCAGTGCGGCCTGCCCGGTCTGACACATTCACATTGCTCAGCAAAGGCACCAGCGCCTCAGCGCAGCGCACTGCTTTGTTAGCTGCAGCTACATGCAGTGGCGTCTGCCAGTTCTTATCCCGTGCGTTCACATCAGCAGAATGCTTCAACAGCACCTGCACTGCCTCCTGCAAAGGGGGAGCATGGAGAAACACACAGCAGTGTGTCTTAACTGCAGGAAGTACCGTGTGCACTATATAGAGTGAAATGTGTAGAAAGTGTATTTTTCAGGAGAAAGCATTACCTCACTGCATGAAGCTACTGCTCGATGCAGAGGAGTCAACCACTTATTGTCTTTGGCATTTACTCTCGCCCCTATGGAAAGGCAAGACCAGCATTCATCACAGCAAACTCGAAGCAAACTTTTCAGAATAATTAATGAGATATTAAGAGATGCGTTCTTTTCCTTCATCAGAGCAAAAGTACTCACCTGATAAAATCAGGAGCTCTATGATTTCAGCATCTCCTAGGTACGCAGCAGCATGAAGCGGAGTTCTTTTCTCGTTATCCTACGGTATAAAGGAAGACACTGTGTGACCGTACTTTTCAATGAGAAAAAAAAAAAGAAAAGCAGGAATGCCCTAAATTTTTAAGCCAACAAAAATGATCATTAGAGAAATACATTTTGACTGCAACAGTAAAAAAACAACAAAACAAAACAAAAAAACCCTGTAACAATGCTGTTTGCTCAGGTTTTATCTTTTATAGAATTGATTTTTCAGATTGGTTTTGTGAAGAAATGTCCTATTAAATGAATGCAAGTCTCAATACTAAAATGGATTGTTGTTATTTGGTAGCTTTACAATATTCAGGGTTTTCAGGGAGTTTAAATAACAAAAAAAACAAACAAACAAAAAAAAAGATGCCCCTCTTGGTCATTACTTTTCAGAATATATTCCATAGATAGTTTTACCCAGGGGTTTTTAATTTCAGTGCATCGTTAAGGAAAAAAAGGGTGATTGACTAAAACCTTACCTGCACATTTACATCCTCTTTCTTGAATATGAGGGACCGCACTTCATCAGGGTCAACGTTGAAAATAGCTTTGAGCAGGGGAGGCTGAAAGATGAGAGAGTAATTTGCTAGTTAATCAAAAATATATATATATCCTTAACGCATTCGTGGAAAGAGTATCTTAGAACATGGAATATTTACTGTAAACTTTATGATGCTCTTCAAACAAAACAAAAAATGAACAGAAAACATAGATCATATTGCTCCTTAACATGACTGAGCATTTTTTCTAGATGTTCAGCTGGTGAAATGTGAGCAGATTAGTGGGGAATGATTTATCCACCACTATTTTTCCTATTTGTCTGAGCGTAATTTAAAAAAAACCTGAAGACGTTTAGAGCTGGGAAAGCCATTGGATTTGGATGCAAGATTATGAGAAAAGAATTTTGTCCTTTACAGGCATACTCCCTTGCATTTCCTGTCAAGAGACTAATATTAATGAATTACAATATGACCAGAGAAACGAACTCCCAAGTTCAACTTGAAGTCAAAAAGGCCCGACTAGATTTCCCTCTTTCACCATGTTCCTCATGAGCAATACCAGGAGAAAAAAAATTCAGAGAAATATAAATGTTTTAGTTAGAGATGCACAGATACTAAATTTCTCAGCCGATACGATAACCGATTATTCAGAGTGATATCGGCCGATAACGATAGTTCTGCCTTTTATACCTTCTTGTAAATTAATAATAATTAATTCCACAATTCTCTTAGAAATGCAAATAAAAACTTTATTCTCTCAATTTCAGCAAGTTGTTTCACAGTAACTGGTCTCATAAACAGAAAACACATTCATCTTCAGAATTTAGTTCATGTGTTCATGTTAATTAGAGTAAAGTAAGATTTCTGAACTTATTGAATGTTATTAATTCATATTAACATTGACTGAATTCTAAAAAACCTCCTGTTAGTCTCACATTCACTCACCACTAACAAAAGCATTTCTACTGCATCATTGAACATCAACTTTTTTTGATGATATTAACTCAGTAACAGGATACGAAATGTACTACTCTGCGAATATATTTTTCTGTGCAATACAGACTTTGTCAACTCATCTTCATTTAAATCTTTCGTCAGTGTACTGCCGCTTTAATTTGGCACGAGTAGCTCGAGCAGCGCGGCAAAAAAAAAATTAAATTAGACTTGTAGACTTAGAATTAGCACTCATTCATTAACATGCAAACTGAAAAAAATAAGCATTGCTTCTGCTCTGCTGCAGCGTGCGGTGTAAACTTTTAGCAGTGCAGAGCTTATAAACTGCAGCTTTGTCGCTATTGTCACACAATTCAAAGTAATTCCCCACAAGAGACATTATCTTTACACACAGCACGAATTCCAGGTGTTTTCCTGCACTCTTTTGATTGACAGGAGATAATCAGCCCTGATCATCGGATGTTTTTAAACTATCGGCCGATGGGGTGAAAAATTACCTTTATCGGCTGATACGTCAGTGCAGCTCTAGTTTTATTAATTAACTCGGCCCTCCATTACACATACAGCTAATCAGATCTCATGTTAACATGAGTGCGTATAGAGTCAAGGAGGAGCATATAGTTGTGCTCATAAATAAATGTTAATAATAAAATAAGCAAATTTGAGGGATCATAAAACTATATTGTATTTTTTATTTTCATTTAGTTCTTCCCTGAATAAGCAATTTCACATACCAGATGTTTACATATAGTCCACAAGACACAATAATAACTGAATTTACACAATGGTCCTGAGCAGTTAATCTGCCCACTGTTCTTCACAAAGTCCTGCATGTTCTTTGCTTTTCCAGCATCTTCTGCAAATGTGACCCCTTTTCATCAGCGGCTATATGATTCTGAGATCTTTTCACACTCAGGACAACTGAGGGACTCGTACACAACTATTACAAAAAGTGCAAACATTCACTGATACTCAAGAAGGCAACACGATACATTAACAGCCGGGTGTGTAAACTTTTTAACAGGATACTCGGTGTAAATTGTGTAAATCAGAAGCTACACGGGATATTTACTGTACGTTTCCCAAAAGACAGTATAAGAATTTACGCCGATCATCCTGTCCAAACGTATGTATGTAAATTTATGAGCACAACTGTACACGCAGGCCTGGGAAAGAGAATTTAACTGCATTTTGTTCTAAAATCATTCTGATTCAGGTCCTAATCACAGGTATTATCAGCCAAAATGATCTGTTTACTCCAGACGACCAGACACAGCGTTTCCCCACACCTAGATGATAGCTGGGCAAAGTGTTCAGTAAGGATGGGCGATTCAGAATTTAAACCACAGCACGATATTTCATTTCTTTTTTACAGTAATATGATAGGACAATTGTCACATTCAACACACTATTTTTGGGCCATGAGTCACATCATCATACAGCCTTGAGGGCCATGCAAACACGAAAATTGATCCAAAAAAGCCAAACTTCATCCTGACCATCAAACACTAAACTATACTAAGTGAGTAGGCTACGTGGTGACACTTGGTGCGCTCTTTCGGCTGTCCCGGACTGTTTATAACCCGACATTGACTGATTAGTGAGGACAGGCTCAGGAGTACACTGCTCATTTGGGAGTGAAAACATCAATCTACAAATGTTCCTTTGCACTTCCTGCTCCTGCATGAGAGAGAAGATTTCTGAAGGCAACCTGAACTGTCTTAGATAATATCCTGTATGATTTCCACTTGCACCAGTGCAAACACCGCTCTGCCTCTGCTCTGCGGTCAGTGTGTGACATGAACCTTGCAAAATCTTACAGAGACAACACTTATTCTTTTCTGGATCTTCAAAGAAATCTGGATCAATCATTATATTGCCAAAAGTAAATGCACACCCGACCATCGACCATCTTATCCAGATGTGTCCATGTGCAACAACACAAAGTTGGTCCATCCTTTAAAGTTAAAATAACTTTTCTGAGAGGGTTTTCACTAGATTTTGGAGTGTGGCTGTGGGGATTTACCCATTCACACACAAGAGAATCAGACACTGATGTCGAGGGAGAAGGTCTGGTGCACAGTCAGTGTTCCAATTCATCCCAAAGGTGTTCAGTGCGGTTGATGTCAAGACTCGGACCACTCAATTTCTCCTACACGAACCTTGGCAAACCATGTCTTTATAAACCTCGCTTTGTGTGTCATGCTGGAACATGTTTGGTCCCATTAGTTCCAGTGAAGAGAAACTGCAAGTCTACAGGACACAATTGTGTGCTTCCGATTTTGTGGCACAGTGTGGGGAAGAACCACATATGGGTGTGATGGTCACGTGTCAGACTTCTGGCCATATAGTGTACAATCAGGAACTGTATGGAACATTATATACTTCATTTTAATGACAGCATTCCATGTCTTGATGAGAACTAATTGCAGAAGTAGTAACTCTGATACGGGGGCAGAATGGTGCTGCAGCAGCATTAGCACCTTAGAGCTCCAGGTTCAATCGTGAGATTGGGTTACTGTGTGAGGAGTTTCACATGTCCTTCCGGTCTGTGACAGATTCCTCTATGCTCTCCGGTTTCCTCCCAAAACATGCGGAAGATAAACTGTCCCTGGGTCTGAATGAGTGTGTGAATGTGTGCATGTGATGGCATGGAATCCCATCTGGGCTGTGTTTCTGCCTCATGCCCAGTGTTCCTTGGAAAGGCCTCTGGATCCGCCGTGATCCTGATCAGGATTACAGCGGTTACCAAACGTGAGTAACTAATACAGTTATGGATGTTAGAAAGAGCTGAGCATGTGAGGATAAAAGAGAAAGAGAGTGTAGAGTGATAGGTAACAGACTATTACAGCTGAGGTAATACAGTCTAATGTGCTTAGTTCTAATATTTGTCATATTTTTAGAGGTCGACCGATAACAGATTATATAGTTGTCGATAACTAAGTTGGGCAGTACCTGCCGATACCCGATTAATCAACTGATAGTTTTTCAAAACACTCAAAGTACTGTTTACAAAAATAAACAGTACTGACTGTACCATGAAAAATGTACTGTACTTTTTCAAATGAAATAAATATATAAACATTCACATATTAACTATTAATAAATATTATAGAACATAAAAAAATAGACAGCTAAACCAAATTAAAAAGTAACACTGTAAATAACAAATAAAAATAGAGACAGCCAAAAACACTTCAAATAACAAAAATTTTCAGTTTTTATTTCGCCTCTAGAGGCCGCTCTCGTACTGTATGACAGCGGACTCTTCTCAGCCGCGCTCTTGACGGACGCGATCGGGAAAAACTATCGGTGCGTATTTCTCCCAATAACCGATAGCTCCAGCAATCGCCCTCTGATATTTATTAGTCATATTTATCCCCAACCACCACTCAAGTAGATTTCAAATCCATGAGAAAATCTAGCACAAGTTATAACACTGCATGTCAGCAAGCACATCTGATACAGACCAGAAAAAAAACACTAGAGTAATTATGAGGCACTAACCTAAGTGCTACTGGCAGAAAGGACAATAGCTGATCCTGCCAACAACTTCTTGCTTATCACGGAAGCAGATTGTACAGTCAGCCCACTTCTGCAAACACTGACGCAACACACGGATCACTCGAGCGCATGGATGAGCACGCTACTACGCTGTGATAATGTCAGCAAACAGCCCTGCTTCTCTGAGCACGGAACAATAATACGGCTTTGGAATCTGCTTAGCACACTGAATGAGCAAAATAAGAAAAAAAATCCATCTCAATCCAGAACGGAGGGATACGAACAATAATCACTAACTGCAACAACTAACTTTTTCTCCCTCGTAATATAGAGCAGTTATGTACTTCGTCATATTTTTGATAACAGTATTTTAGACAAGCCTCCCTGATTGTGGCTTTGGTCTTTGTTTAATGTACACCACCACATTAACCAGCTCAAACATGCAAAAACGAATGCATTTGGACGGATGGCTAATAATTACCTCCAGGGTTGACATGTGGGAAGAGAACGCCGGATAAAACCAACAAAACTAACGCTAATATTTAACAATAAACAAGCCTGCTTGCTCCACTGCAAACATGCGCTATGACAGCACTTATGCAAGAGCCTTTTTTCCCCCCAGAGCTTAAAGCACTGTACAATGGCATCACTGAAGCCACACAGTATCAAGCATGTGAA
Source organism: Ictalurus punctatus (assembly GCF_001660625.3). Taxonomy (NCBI): domain Eukaryota; kingdom Metazoa; phylum Chordata; class Actinopteri; order Siluriformes; family Ictaluridae; genus Ictalurus; species Ictalurus punctatus. The sequence continues at coordinate 14,164,256 of NC_030416.2, read as the reverse complement.
GCAACAAAACATGTGCTTAAGCTCCAGTTTTAACCGCCGTGACGTGCACTGATACAGCGATCCCTTCACTTCTGCTTAGCCGTCAAGTCTCCATGTCGGTCTGAACGCTTAAGTAAGGTCAGCTGTTATCAAAATGTAAAAATCACAACCCCGTGGTACTTGTTCAGTACATTCAGAATATTTTTTTTTTGAGGACATCAGCGTGTTGTGATAAAAGCAAATAAACACGGCTGGGAACACAGCAGCTGAAGCATCAGCACCCTGTGACTCTGAAGAAGTGGAAATACCAAGCTTTCTTTCACACAAACAAAAACATCTTTTTTCTTCTCACAAGACACTTTCTTCTAAACCGGGCTATTTAAAGACCTCTGCTGAACAGGATTTCCGCACACACACTCTAGACGACTTTAAGCAAATAGCCATTTTATGGCAAAAAAAAGTGACTAAAGCTGAATGAATGGAGCTAATCTCTGAAGGCAGATGACACGCTGGTCACTAAGATTAAACCTGCACTACTGGAATGAAAAAATACAATAAAAAAAGGATTTCCATCATTTCTATAATTCTGCTATCCACTCTTAAGTGTGCATAGCCCTGACTAAGATGTCACTACAGGATAGCAGATCTCTGGAGGTTATGGGAAATGTTCAGGTTATGAGTAAGAGGAACAGGAGGATTTGTCACATCATGTCTTGATGTACTATCCTTGTGGCCTCACCGTGTGCATTCCCATGTAATTACTTTCGGTATAAATAATGATGTCAGCACCCATGCATACATTGATTTCTTGCTCAAAAGGTATTTAAGTAGCTTTTTACTTAAAATGGAATGGTTTCCCCAAAACATGATTTAGGAGCTCTGCCTATTTGGGAAGTTTAAGAAAAAAAAAAAACCTGTATGAAGCTCAATCACGAAGCTGCTTGAAGTAGAAAGTATGCTTCACGTTTCACATGGAAGCTAGGAACAGCGCACAGTACGCGTGACGTAAATTTCGTCATCAGCAGAGTAATACAGATTATTCATTTTGGACTGTACTTTAATTCAGTGCTTGTTGTGCAAAAAAAAAAAAAAAAAGCACGGAATTAAACTACAGTCCTAAATAAATAATATATATTCCGATGTGTGTATTGGGTTCTTTTCAGTTGTATATAATTGGAGAAACAGTTGTGTAAAGTTTTAGTCTGAAGTTTATATTTGTAACACTCAGTTTGTGCGTTTTATTTTAAATATATACGAGAAAATGGTACAGAACGTTTGCAACCCCCCCCCAATCCAATTAATCGAAAAGATAATCAGCCAACTAATCGATTATGAAAATAATGGTTAGTTGCAGCCCTAATGCGGAGACCTTCCTTACTGGTGCGTTCAATTCCTTTCAGGGCCAGTTGTTGTTAGGATCGGGATGAAGGTGTAGCCAAACGCTCCAGCGGAGATCAGCACGTGTATGAAAAGACTCCATTAGTGCAGGCTGACAGAGCTAAGCTGAAACAAAGCACCGATTTGTCGCACACAGCCCAAACCCTCCTACATGCTGAAGAGATTTTCACTGCCTCTTCAAAATGCTCTGATCACGTTTCTGTCTCCTCGGAAGAGCTCCACTAGCTATCACCATAGTGAAGGCACTTCGGTGACTCTTCAGGCTGTCATCATACTCTGTCTGGTGTAAACACATAAGCGTGCATACACACACACACACACACACACACACACACACACACACACACACACACACACAGCAGCAAGCTTTGATGATTGGAAACACCTAGTCATCTAGTTAGTCCATTTTTCTATCATGGTCACTAATCTATGCAGCTAAAAGCAAAGGAACAACCACAGCAAGGTGTTTGTCAAGATCTGTGCAAGCAGAAGGGATGGGTAATGATAAATAATGCCATGCACACATACCATCCACTGTATGTCATGTAGCAGATACAGGTTAAGAGCTTTAAGTTAACGTTCACATCAAACATCAGAATGGGGAAAGATGTGATCTCAGTGATGTTGACTGTCACATGGTCGTTGGTGCCAGTGGATACAGGCGACCGAAACTGGACGGTTAAAAAACATCACCTGGTCTTTTTCCAAGAGCTGTTCAGTTTGGGTGAGCCTGAGCCCACCGAACCTCAGAGGTGTGTTCATGACTGACAGAAGTGGAACCTGATGTGATCATCTGCTGTTGTAGCTCATCTACCTCACGGTTTGATGTGTTGTTTATTCTGAGATGCTTTTCTGCTCACCATGCTTGTAAACAGTAGTTACGTTTACACTGTTACTGTAGCTTTCCAGTCAGCTCAAAACAGTCTGTCCACTCTATTCTGCCCTTTCCCATCAACACGCATTACTCACTAGATGTGTTCTTTTTACCCTGTTCCATGTAAAACTCTAGACAATGTTGTGCTTCAGAATCCCAGGAGTTCCTGAAATACTCAAACCAGCTTTTCTGGCACCAACATCCATGCCACGGTCACAGTCAATGACATCACATGTAGAGCTGCAACAACTAATCGATAATAATCGATTATGAAGTCGTTGTCAACGAATCTCATTATGGAATAGTTGGGTCTGCGCGTGGCACAGGGGAGATTTACTCATTACGTTACTTCTCTTCCGAAAACACGCTTCAGAGACTAAATACTAAAGTTGTGTCCCAAATGAAGTACTGTACAAATTCACTATGCCCAGCTGCACTACCGTCTAGTGTGAGGATCTTAGAAAGGTAATATCATCTCAAATATAACACTAGAGGGTTTTTTTTTTTTTTAACTAACCGGAAGTATAAGCCACGCTAGCATTAGTAGACACCCAGGTTCACGGACAATGACTTCCTTCAGTTTACTTTCTGTCAGCGTTACCTTTTATTCCCAACATGACCTCAGTCTCCATCAGACGCAGACGAAATCATCACGTGACTGAGGAAGAAAGTCCTCTAAAGCAAGGGAGCATTTTATATTAAACACCGCGGAGATCAAACAGTGCTTCACGAGCACAAAGTTATGTTTATATCCAAAATAATCCGCTGTGTGCAAGGGGCAGGGGAAACTGGTGCGAGTTGCTTAATAGGTTTAGTTTAATTTAAGTTTATTGTCATTATATGCTGTATTTGCACGCTTGCAGTGTAACTTCTGTCATTTTTTTATAACGGAAGTGATCTGTTAGTAATGAGGCCGCGTTGCTGATTACGTGCTTTGTAGACGCGGTGATACAGGATGGGAGCGCAAGGAAGATCTGTAATGTCTAATTAAAACGTTATGATCAAAAGTTAACACAAGTAAAATAATATGTCTAAAGGCAGCGAGTAACAGAAACCACAAAGTGCAGTGAAAGAGTATTTATTATTAATTTAGGACTGTAAATTAATTCAGTGCTTTTTGTGCATCCATAAAAAATAACGCATAAATACTTATATACAATATAAACTAAAATAAATAAATTACATACATATATAAAATGTATTCATTTATTTTAGTTTATATTGTATATAATTATTTATGCATTATTTTTATGGATGCACAAAAAGCACTTAATTAAACTACACTCCTAAAGTGTGTGTGTCTTAGTGGTTCGCACATTCGCCTCACTCCTCCAGGGTTGAGGGTTCGAGCAGTCGATGAAGACCAGAGGCGGGGCTTTTTGTTATAAACCTACGTAGGTTATTACAGGAAGTAAAGTCTGGGATTACTAACGACTCGTTTCAGCTGTTCAGAATTGCTTCCTTCTTTTGGGAGTCAATCACTCCGTTTGTGCGCTTTGATTTTTGAAACTTTCCAGACTTTTTACATTCACAAACAGCTCTAACACACTGCATGAAAGGTAATATTTAAAAACCATAATAGGTGCACTTTAAGTGTCCAATGCTGGGGTTAGTAAAATGTATGATCACATTAGTAACATTAATGTCAAAATGTTTTCTATAATATAGTTTAATACAACTTATAAAGTTGGTCGTATATGTACACACACCAAGCTGCCAGTTTGAAGATACACTAAGCTGTACCTACACTCAATGACCATTTTATCCAGTACATCTACAGTTACTGACTATAGCCCCTCTGCTGTCATGAACAATCTGTCACACCCCACTATAGCATCCATCAATGAAAACCATGATGGATAGATAGCCAGATAGATAGATATACAAATAGATTGATAGACAGATAGATGGATAGATTGATTAATATATAGATAGACAAACAGACAGACTGATATATAGATAGATAGAATGACAGATAGACCGATATATAGACAGACAGACAGATCGATATATAGATCGATAGATAGACAGACAAATAGATTGATATATAGATAGACAGACAGACAGATATATATATAGATAGACAGACAAATTGATTGATATATAGATAGAGACAGATCGATATATAGATAGACAAATAGATCAATGTATAGATATATAGATAGCCAGCCAGATAGATCGATATATAGACATAGATAAATAGACTGATAAATAGATAGCCAGATAGACAACTTTTTTATTTTATTTTTTTTTTAAAACCTTCTAATCTTCTTGGTCTTTGTAGGCATTAAAGAAAAGTATCGTCAAACTCCGTTTAACGTTTTTTTGTTTATTTTACTACTGTTTTGCAGACAGTGTGGCAGCTAAATTATATATCATGATACCCATCGTGTCTCGCAGAAATGTTCTCAAATATCGTGATATGATATTTTTGTCATATCGCTCAGCCCTAGAAAGACAGATGACTTGATTAATCCCAGAAGGATATTCACAGAAGACCACCACTGAGACATAGTTTTGCTGCTGGATTATTATTCTCAGTAGTGAAACGGCAGCAGATGTAGCACCGCTACAAGTGCATCAGGCGTTATAATGTCACTGCTAAGTCGAACTGGAGCAGGAAAACGAGCAAACGTGTGCTGGACTCAAATAAACGACCCCTGAAGCGATAACCAGTTGCTCACGGAGTATATGCTGTTGGCTGGATATGTTACTTCTCAACCACTTCGAGTTGTTACAGTGTCAAGGTAAGCCACATTGTATGACTGGATGGTTTCATCACAGCTGACTTTTTCAAAATATTCCTAAACAAATGCGTTTCTATCGATTGTTGTTCATTTTTGTACTGTACCTGATCACATTCCTTACACCCAGCTGTTGTCATTTCTTCCCTGTCCAGCTGCAACTCCCCAGAAAATGATCGTAAGCCCCAATACACTGGACCCCGCCTAAATCATACTACAGCATGAAACCGTGATATTTTCGGACTAGGTACTCATAATGTAATGTGACGTGATGAGATGAGATGAGATGTACAAACCGTAACACCCGTACAAGCAAGCAACGACACTGGGATTTTAACCACTTTAACATCACTTCTATGCCTGATACAGTCGTACGAGGAAAACACACACACACACTTCATGCTAGTTAAGGTAGAAGGGGGTTGAGAAGTTGTGCATAGCAACAGATGGGCTACAGGCAATAACTACTTACCTACAAAGTGTACCTAGATGTTACCCAAGTGCACTTGAAGCTACCACTGAGTAATTAGATGGCTACACTACAGGAAGCTGGAAGTGTATGATGAAAATCAAAGTTGGAAAAAGATCTGAGTTGAGGTTTTGAAAACCTAACATCAAAGATCCAAATCAAACCCACATTTATTTCACTCCCTGAGCTTTAGGACATGTTATAGAGCTCAACAGAACACTCAGGATAATGTTACTCTGACAGATCAGACCTTCAACACCGAATGAACCATACTGAACTAACCGATAAAGTCACTTATATATGTCCGTCAAAATTATTTCATGTCCTAACTACTAAATTAAATCACTTACTATACTTTTGGTAATATTAAGTTACCATCGTGGCCTGCGTACAAATAACCGAGCTAGCTGGACAGCTAGCAGAGCTGGTGACGACCCAGTTATCCATGGAGCACGCTAACTTAGCCACATTAGCTCCTGAGCTCCCTCCTGCTCAATCATATCATACCAGGTTCTACAGCTACACCCGTTCAATAAACCTTCCCTCAGACACGCAGGTCCGAGAACCGACAGGTCAAACCTACAGAAATGCCTCGTTTAACCGCGCAAGGAGTTCAACGCTATGTTTTAGCTAGCGGTGGATTGTAGGTAGCTAGCATAGCTGGCTAAGTATTTCACTCATCACTCACCTGGTCTCTAATTTTGAGAACCACCATTTTCCGACGGTCTCTAAGGCTCTCGGGCAAATAATAGCTTCTTTGTCCAACTCCTCGACGCTGATAGTTGCTATCGATGTAACTTTAAAACTTCCAACAGGTCAGACATCTCCTTTAGTTAGCTACTAAAGCATAGGGGTAAGAAAACTCCATAACATTACCGCCACTAAGGCGCTGCAAAAACAGGAGAGTTGATTGGCTAGACAGACGCTAGAGCCGCAGTAAGAGAGGATTTCATTGGTTAGACACAGCTCTTCTTAGAAACTCAGGGCAGTCAGTAATGTGGAGGCATTTGCAATGTGGATTCATTTAGGAAACCGAGGACCTGAATCATGCTAATACAAACACACACACTACTGTGGGAAAATTCATTTAGGCTATTTATTTTTTTAAAATTCAAATTAAATTTTTAATTACATTCTTTAAAAAAGAGTTGAGAAGAGTTACTTAAAAATATTTCCATTACACATTAAATGCTTACAGTTTGAATCAATGTTATGATCTGACAAGTTCTCATTATATATGCTTTTTTAAAGGAATGAATTTAAATTTGTGCTTATTTTCATAATTATCTTTAGTACATGTAGATAGTTATCTTTAGTCTTTCTTTTTACCACTCTCTTTGTGAATTGCATTCCAACCACCCCTGCTGAAAAACAAAAACAAAAGAAACCTTCAGAGAATCTAACGATTTTAATGGCTATAATGGGAGTTGTATTGGTTTTAATGGAAACTGTAATGGTCCCTGTGGGTCTGTACTGGTAATTTGATGCCTTCCATTGGTGGTATGTTATGTCTAGTGGATACCATTAAGGACCAACTATGATAATGGATTTAATGGTTAACTGATGGTTAGCAATGGTATTTGTAGTGGAAACTATTAGAATTTCTGTCATGTTTTCTATTGTTTATTTCAGGAAGGACCTCATTTCATCATCATCATCATCATCATCATCATCAACAACAACAACAACAAAAAGCAAATTCAGACATACAAACACACACTTATTCAACAACTACACATACCATCAAAAAAAGTGTCATACATTTTCAGGGAGAAAAAGATACTAAGCTGTATCTTTCCTTATGGTGGTACCCTCTTGTTTAGTATATCCTGTATATATGTTGTAACTAGAAATAAAGATAGAAATGTACTGTTAAAACTTTAGTCCAAATACAATTGTGGTCCAATTATATTTTTTATATTGTCTATTATATTTAATTATATCTTATATATTTTAATGGTACACTATTTACATGTTTCCACGTCAATAATACATCTTAAAGGTACAAAAGATAAGCCTACCACCCCGGGACAGGAAAGATACACTGTCGTAAGCTTTTTTTTCCCTTCTACTTTTGAGATTATAGAAGACACGAGGAATCTTCAGAGTAAAATACACACTAAACACCAGGTGGCGCTGAAAGATCATCAATAAGATTTTATTTTCGGCTGCTGCTGATTCAGTACTAAAACTGAGCACTCAAGGCAGTTTTCCGTTGTTGAGAAGTAGTTGGAAGTTTGACATAATTTGATACACCAATGATTTGGGATCAAGTCAGTATGAAATTGTAGTGGGAATAAAATCCAGTTTTTATTATTATCATTATTATCATTATTTATCATATACATAACCAATCTTTTCTAAAGTTCAGTATAAATGGATTAAGTAAAAAACAAATGACTCAGATCCATTCATCTCTCCATCTTCTCTACGGTTCATCCTACACAGGGTCGTGGGGAGCCTTGCGCCTATCCTAGGGGAGAGGCTAGGGGACACCCTGGACAGGGTGGCAACCCATCAAAGGGCACAATCACACACTTTCACACACTACAGACAATTTTGACATGAGAAAATTTCTGCATACTAAGTACGGACAATTTAGAAATGCCAATCGGCTTTCAATGCATGTTTTTGGACAATGGGAGGAAACTGGGTGAACCCAGTGGCACAGGTAGAAAATTTCTGCACACTAAGTAATAATTCTATATTTCCCAGCCTACCTTATTCCCCTGCTTCTTAAGATTTCACACAAAAACCAATATTTACTTCACATGTAATCCATTCATGCATCATTTCACCACAGTTATTGGTGGTTTCGTGAGTCCACTGTATTTCTTTTGTTTTCCTCACTCCACTTATTGCATGTTTATACTGTCCCAATTGACCTGAACCATGCTTGACAATATTAAAAATGATGAAATTATAAACATATGTGCATGATTTGAACTAACATTTTGCTTATTTTCTTACATTAGTACATCTTATGCATAAATGCACAATAAATATTTGCAATATATTAGTCAAAAACAATTGTATAAACGTATGAGGAAAAAAAAAATAGCCATTGTATATTTAATTTTTCCTGCCTCAAGGTTTTTGGGGTCAACTTCCAGTCTGATTCTGACCACATTCCCTTATGTGATGGGCAAGTCCAATTTTTTTGTTTTTGCAACACACTGAAGACATTTTGGTTCGAGGTCAAAAGCTTAATATGAGATGATAGATCCGAATTTTAGCTTTCATTTCCTGATATTGACATTTAGATGTGTTAAACAAGTTAGAACATGACACCTTTTCTTTGAACCCACAATATCAGGAAATGAAAGCTGAAATTCTGATCCTATTGTCTCATATTTATCTTTTGATCTCAAATCCAAATATCTTCAGTGTATAGCAAAAACACAAGAACTGATTTTGCTGTTCCAAACCTTTCAGAGGGGACTGTGTCATGTTATTTCTAACAAGCAGTACCACTACAAAGGCTTAATCACATAAGCTTTGACAGGCCAGAAAATAAACAGTTAAACTGTCATAATTTCCCTGATGTTGCCTGAATTCACACAACAATTTATTAAATAAAATGTTAGACAATGTCTGACAAAGAGGGCCAAATGACTAAAAACCTAATCAGTGTTCTAGTTCTTGTTTTGTATTTGTGCTGATCATTATGGCAGAGCTAATGATGACTCAGACATGTGACTAGCACATCTTATTATTCACCTTCTGTCCAAGTGGCATATTACATTACCAGAATTCCACAAATGCTGATTAGTTTTTATCACCGATGCATCTTAGTACGGAAAACATTGTTGCTGTGGAAACTACAGCAATAAAATCATGAGTGATATATTGTAGTTTTTATTAACACTCACAGATTGAGTCTGTTAAATCTAACTACTACTGTCATATGAATATCACACTTTATATATGAAGTTAATAGTGAAGTTAATAGTGATCTAAAAGATCTATCCATCCATTTTCCATACAGCTTATCCTACACAGGGTTGCGGCAGAGCCTGGAGCCTATCCCAGGGCACTCCGGACACAAGGTGGGGGACACGCTGGACAGGGTGCCAACCCATGCTAACCACTTAGCCAATACTAATACACAAACTGCAAATTTACACAAAACATAACATCTGTAATGGCTGTTTGATAGTGGGAAAGGATAGCGTTCTCTATTGCTCGGTAGAAGCAATCCTCACTCCTGTGCCAGGGTTTAATGATTTATGTATGTATTCAATAACAGTTTGGATGCTAGGATGTGCTGGTTTCCTTCTGGTGTTGTTTTATTTTAACTAGAAACAACTATGAGATAGCCATATCTAAAAAAGGAAATGAGTTACGGTACTGATTGCCAGTCTGATTTCTATCTCTCTCTCTCTCTCTCTCTCTCTCTCTCTCTCTCTTTCACACACACACACACACACACACACACACACACACACACACACACACACACACACACACACACACACTCACAGACACAGACACAGATAAACACACAAATTGTCTTTCACTGGCAGAATTATTCATACAGCCACTTAATACTACGCCTAAACCAATGTTAACCGAAAGAAAAAGTAGTTTTTCTCATGGAGAGGAAACCTGGTGTGTGCATTGGGACCGGGATCCCACAAGACAAAACATGCAAGTGAGAGGTTTTTACTTTCATGCTTGTACTGAAAAGCTCAAGTATGAAGCTCCAGTTGCCAGGTTTCAGTAAAGTTTCCCAGCACAGCTACAACTCGAAAATATTTGAAACTAGCCCAAAAAGTTAGCCATTTTTCAGTCTTTTCACTTTTTTTCAGTCTTTGTGTGAGAAACAAGTTAACAGTGGTGTGCATGCATTTCTGATTTATTTTTAGAGCTGCCACTCCATATGCAGAACACATGCTATGCGCAGATCATTATATCTGCATCAACATACTGCAGTGTTCAAGTATTATAAGTTTAATTCATTAAAATTTTTTTTTATGAACTTGTACATTCATCAAGTTAATTCAACAAGAAAATATTCTCAGAAAATCATACAGGCATTATAATGCAACTTAATGAACCAGCTTTATACCACGAAAACGAAAAATGATTCCTTTTTCCAGCAGCCTTGTTTTATTTCAGTTATTTCCATTGTTTCTGGGGCATAGTGGTAAGTCATAAAAAAACACAAAGGAAAAAAAAAATGAAACACACACACACACACACACACACACACACACACACACACACACACAAAACATAATAGTTCATCCAATCTGTAACCATTATCCTGTAATTACACAGATATAACACACTGTATCATTATTATCTATTGCTTTGGTTTTATTAGTCTACACATACACACTGAAAATGACCAAAATGTCCCATTGAAACTAAATACCTTTAATTATGTCAAGTGTTTAGCCTTTTATCAACTGGGATGTATTGTCAAATTGGAGCTGTATGATTTATTTAATGACTGAACACAAAAGAATAAGAAAAAAACCCCACTTAATTACTGGACACTCTTTCTGGATAAAAATCCTCACTGATAATTTCCAGCTTGCATATTATGATTTGTCTAATTATTCTTCATTCTTACAAAACGAAAAAAAAAAAAAAAAAACTTGCAAAAACCTACCAACCCTTTCAAACAGGATTAGATTAGACTGGAATGTTGACTTCCTTTTCCCACTGATAAATCGGAATTTTAGTGGCAAAGTGTATCAACAAACCTTTATGCTTCAAGAAAACTGTGAGAAAAACTGAAATACTGAAAAAGTCATTTTCCTTTCAGCACTGTAAGCTTATACCTCAGAACTCTGCTAGTAAATGTTTAAATCAGTATAAAGTATGAAGATTAATACATTTAGCAATTGTAAAAAAAAAAAAAAAAAAAAATCATATTTATTTTTTTGCTATATAAACTCTTAGAAAAATGCCTTCTCAGGTCTTTGGGTGGTTTCCAGTCCTAGATTTTAAAAGCGGGAAACCTTTTCTGAAAGGGAAATCTCTGCTGAAGGATTCTACATAGAACCTTGAAGTCTTACCATATAGAAACCTTTTTTTTTTCAAAGAATGTAAGAATGATATAATGCCGTCTAATGTTGCTTTATAGAGTAACGCTCTAATTCCAAATTCATAATGTGTTTCTTCAGGTAAGGCAAATGCATATATTGGGATGTATACAACAATCAGCCATAACATTAAAACCACCTGCTTAATGTTGTGTAAGTCCCCCTTGTGCAGCCAAAACAGCGCTGACACATCGAGGCATGGTCTTGTTTGTCCAGCACATACAACAAATGCTCGATCAGATTGAGATCTGGGGAATTTGGAGGCCGAGACAATCTCTTGAACTCTTTGTCATGTTCCTGAAACCAGTCCTGAACTATGTTTGCAGTGTGACAGGGTGCATTATTCTGCTGAAAGAGGCCACTGCCATTAAGGAATACCGTTGTCATAAAAGGGTGTACTTTGTCTTCCCATTCCCATTGTGCATCCTGGTGCCATCTCTCCCCCACATAAGCAATGCACACACACCTGGCTGTCCACATGATGTAAAAGAAAACATGATTCATCAGACCAGGCTACCTTCATCCATTACTCCATGTTCCAGTTCCGATGCTCATGAGTCCATTGTAGGTGCTTTCGGCAGTGTATAGGTGTCAGCATGGGCACTCTGACTGGTCTGCGGCTACGAAACCCAATACGCAGCAAGCTGTGATGCACTGTGTGTTCTGACACGTTTCTATTATAGCCAGCATTTTTTTCAGCAATTTGTGCTACAGTAGCTCTTCTGTGGGATCAGACCAGACGGGTTAGCATTCGCTTCCCACACGCATCAGTGAGCCTTGGGCTCCTATGACCCTGTCACGGTTCAACAATTGTCCTTCCTTGGACCACTTTTGGTAGGTAACCTACTAACGACTACATACCAGGAACACCCCACAAGACCTGCAGTTTTGAAGATGCTCAGACCCAGTCGTCTAGCTATCACAATTTGGCCCTTGTCAAAGTCGCTCAGATCCTTACACTTTCCCATTTTTCCTGCTTCCAACTCATCAACTTCGAGAACTGACTGTACAATTGCTGCCTAATATATCTCACACCTTGACACGTGCCATTGTAATGAAGTGATCAGTGTTATTCCCTTCACCTGTAACTGGATTTAATGTTACGGCTGATAGGTGTATACACTGAATAATGAAAGCAAAATATGTTTATTTTTGCTAGTTAAAGGCATTACTCACTATATCATTGCCAGGAAATGCACACAAATGAGGGGAGAACATGTGAAACTCTGCACAAATAGTAACCTGAACTCAGATCTAATCAGTTAAGGACCTGGAGCTGTGACGCAGCAAAACTACCTGCTATGCCACCGTGCCTGCCTTACTATATCACATTTGCCAGAAATCAATCAGAGCATGTTTATTTGTCTATTTCTTTGATGCCAAGCAGTCAAACAAGGAAGAGCCTACTGAAAATGTATGGCCATGTTACACAATTATAGATAACAACAAACTAGAAACTTTTTTAAAAGACATTTTCCTGATATCATTTCATGTTGAAAACCCATGCAATAACACAAATGAAACTGTTCTGACATTTTTGGCTCCCCAGCTCATAACTCCCTATTTATCTCCTGATAAAGATCAGTTCAGACACTTAAACACAGGCCTGTTTTGAACTGTACTCGTGTTGGGTTGGGTGCTGTTAGACCCAGACGTGTCACCAAGGGTGTACTGCAGTATATTTACACTGTACACACACACTCGCTTAGGTAACTCTACAGTACATGGGTAGCTATTCATCAAGGTGATTACTTCTTGTTATCTTCTTCGACATGTCAGCACAAAATTTTGCCCTTTTCACAAATATGCGTTTAGTCAGTTTGTTCCAAGAATCTGTATTTTCAAGGATATTCGTGTTTACTATGAGATTTATCAGGTCAGTCAGGCCTGAGTGAAAGACGTGGGTGGGAACAAGGAACAATGCTGGGAAATGTTATATTGCACAAGTTTTCACTGAGCTATTGTGCTTAGTGATATGGTAACCTGTCTGATTTCACTCACACACACACACACACACACACACACACACACACACACACACACACACACACAAGCAGTAGCAGTTTATCAATAAGTTAGCATGTTTTATGTTTATGTATCATCGAGAACTATGCATATTGTACGAGAGAACATATAACCAATCATGACAGGGTGTGTGTGTGAATGTGAGTATGTATGTGTATATATATATATATATATATATATATATATATATATATATATATATATATATATATAGAGAGAGAGAGAGAGAGAGAGAGAGAGAGAGAGAGTGAGAGAGAGAGAGAGAGAGTTGCATAGTTTCTGTTGGTTTCCAGATTTTGTCAGTTTTATTTATTTATTTTTACTTTTAGATATTAAGTTTGTGTTGTGGGCGAACTTGTGATGAGAATTCCGGTTCTTTTCCTTGAGTCAGAGCACTCGGCTCAGCTCACCAGACGACTCTTTCGACTCTCTAACGGCTCATTGCCATTTTCTTGTAAACCAGCCGAAGTTGTTGCCGATGGTTGTTTACCATCTAATTGACACAATAACATTACACTTTACACTGTGCTTGCTGTAAAACATATTGAATATGCACTACACTGCGAGGCGGTGCATATCTACATTCACATATACAGTACAGCACATTGAGCGTCCTTTTGCTGCAGTGCTGTTTTGTTTGGATTAAACAATGTGTCATTTAAATTTCCAGTAAAAGGATTTAGACATTCCAGTCGGCTCCTCTAAAGAGTCGGATCAAAGAATCGACTCATTCGCGAACGGCTGATGTCGCACTCTCAAGACGGACAGGGGAATTATCTGAAGCGACTTCGTTATCAAAGCTTGTTGGCAACCAACCTATATCTGAAGTAATATGTAACAATTGCTTGCTAATGTGTAGATAGTCGTTTGTGATTAATTTCTGAAGCAGAAATGCTAGTGTGCGTTTCTCGGGTGCACTTTCCTATCTAACTAAACGTTAGTTACAGCTGAGTTGTTAGCTAGTGCTGGGCTTGTGTAGTGTTAGCGAGCTAGGAAGGTGTTTCAGGCACTTTTGAGACGGCTGTTTGAAATCATGCAAAGCGATGTGTACGTGTAGAGCCAAAGAAGTCTACGTGCATCGAGTGACATCGTGTTGTAGCCAGATTTACCCATGTGTCCTCAGCATATGAGTTAACTCTGTAATATGAGTTGTTTGGATGAACTGTTAGTCACTTGTATCTGTAGCTAGCTAAGAGTAGCGACACTCCAGCTAACCAAAGCTGCTCTCAGCGCCGCGGGTTTGTTTTGAAACTACTGCAGGGCAAGAGTCCGTCAAGGACTAAAACAATGGAAACCACCAGCGCAAAAAACATTTATGCAAGTCGCAGACGGAGGAAACCCGTCCTGAAAAGGTAAACAAATACTTAACTCTTCTGAAGAAGTCAATGTAATAGCACGATATCATGGTTAGTGTGGTGCACTGACACACAACCTCACTCTGGTTAGGTTTCTAGCTTTCCTGTCAGCAGGACCGTATTAGTAATATTTATACACGCTATTATAATATTTAACAACGAATATTAATAGATATGAATTATAGAATGTAAATTATACGTCGTTACGAGCTTATCACTACACTACAATATCAATAACGGATCCTCAACGCTTATTTGTAAGCTACGTCTTGATAGCTAGCTGTTAATTAAGCAATTATATAACCAAGTATTAACGTTTTGCCATGTAGTAAAATAACCAAACTTTTAGTAGCCGTCAGGCTTAACAATAAAATATTTTTTTAGCTTTGACCGTGCATTTAATAACATTGACTAGTAATTAAAGTAAGAAAGTATTATTTTCAGCTGTGTTGCATCCCTCTTAACCACCAGACTGACTGTGTGACACAGTATTGGATATAAATGGCGTTATCATATGGCCATTGTCGCTTTTCTTCTTCTCGCCTCAGGTCCAGTTTGGAGCTGTGGGTGTAAAGGAGAGCTTGTGACTATGGTCTGAGCTACAGGTTGTCGAAAATCGGCGACAGGCCCATGTTATCTCCTTTCGTGTCTTCACGGCTGTGCTGAGGGTATTTCATACCTTTTGGAGCCGTACCGTGGTTACTTATTGGCCTGCTCGCCTTGTTATCTGTGACTTCTGTGCAGTCTGCGAGTTCACTACTATCTGTTCTGTTGCTCAGTACGGCACACACCCCTCAGTCCTGTGCGCTCCCACCACTGAGAGCTGGCAATGTTATGCGTACAGGCCTTGAAGTTCCCCGCATTTCCCTCTATACATTTTGAGCTGCCTTTCCTCTGTTCTTCAGCTGAGTCCCACAGCCACCTGCCTAGTGGACCTGTGGTTAGCTGTTGAGAGGTTTAGAGGTTGAGTCATCTCCCTCAGTATACCGCTGCTGGCAGTTGTTAAGCGTGCTACGTTCTTGACAGCTGTGCCACTGTTCTATCAGTACATTTACATGGACAACAATAATCCGATTTAACCCGATTAAGACGATACTCTGATTAAGAAACTACCATGTAAACAGCGATTATTGATGACCTTAATCCGATTAAAGTCATACTCGAAGTAAACACAAATCGAATTAAGACATGTGGAGTATTCCTGTTTTCGTCATATTATAGAAGTGTATTACAGACATGTAAACACCTTAATCACATTATTAACGTCGTATGAGAGTTTTCACCGCATTTTGCGACAGGACACGTGCACACACACGCGGCAGTGCTCAACCGTTTGATGGCAAACAAGAGAGCACGGCTGCGTCCGAAACCGTGTACTTATCTACTATATAGTAGGAGATATGCAATTTATTTCGGCTACTATATAGTAGGCAAGTATGCGGTTTTGGAAGCAGCTCAAGGCTTCAAGCAGTCGTCTATTTTCACGTACAGCATGACAAATAATTAACTACACTTGAAGCTTAAAAATGAAACACCCAAAACGGTATACGCTACCATAACGAAGACTAATTGTATGTCGATACGTGAAATTCTGGAGGGAACGTCGGACGGCGTGGCGTGGGGATGTAATGACATTAATCGATCTATGTGCTATAACATGTCAAACAGGAACATTAATCACAATATTGTCTTATTCAGAATAAGGTCAATAACTAGATTACTGCTGTCCATGTAAACGTAGTCAATCTTCCACACGCTTTGCCGTTTAGCCATCTGATCGGCCTGTGGCTACAAAGCACTAATGCTGCATTCAGCTATAGATACTGTGACTTGTAAGTCCCAACCTCTCAACAGGAAAAACCGAAGACCTCTCAGTTCAGAATTCCTAAGCCACCCCGTAGTATATACACAAGTATTTGCTTAAGATCGATCAACATACAGACGCATTCACTTGTTAGGAGGTAAATATTCAAAATCCCTTATCACAAGTATCTGGCTAGCTGGTTGCACCAATTCGCTGTGGGCAAACTGGCATTGAGAAATCCTACACCGAGTGTGGGAGTTTTCACCGCATTTTGCGACAGGACACATACACACACTTTGTTTCACAGAAATGCAACACAGTTGAGATCTTGCGTAAATAGTGTCTGGTATATAACCTACACATACATGAGTTTGATGATGCAGTGCTACTGAGTATATAAAGCTCATTTTATTTCCTCTCACTCCTTTTCCTGCAGTGTGAAGGAGTCTCCAGTGGAACCCGCAAAGTCAAATCCCTCTAAAAGGCACCGTGATCGACTGAATGGAGAACTGGACCGGCTGGCCAGCCTGCTGCCTTTTCATCAGGACATTGTTGCTAAACTGGACAAATTAACCGTTCTCAGGCTGAGCGTTGGCTGTCTGAGAGCCAAGAGTCACTTCAATAGTAAGTTTTAAGATGAACACACCTGACAGTAGTAGACATTCATTTTGTTCCTGTCCCAAGTCCGTACACATTTTCTCATTTTCACTTCCCTGAGAAAAGAGTAACGAGGTATTAGTGAATTAAGGGTCTTAATTTTAGGCACTATGAGCTAAAATTGGACATGATACAAGAAAGACAATATAAGGGGATTTGGAACTGTTACCAGAGCGTCATGTTTCCTGTCACCAGGGAATATTGCGATTTCCACATCCTAGATGGTTTTAGGGTAAGGAAGTAGTTAAGCTCTAGTTCATGTTTTTGGACGACACTTCTTTAATTTGAGGTGGTTTTCACACTGGGCATGTTTGCCACCAACTCCAAGTGTGATTGTTCCGACGCCCCCCCGGCAGCGTTGGTCTGGTTTCAGACTCACTCGAGTCAATCGAAGCCCAGTGCATTTGCTTTCATCTTAGGTCATCACAAACGTGCTTGTAGGACACAATGCGATTAAGCATACATATATATATATATATATATTTATATATATATATATATATATATATATATATATATATATATATATAAATAAATTTTTTGGTGTAGGCTTGCTATGCTAGTCGATGTTCCCGGTGTTACCGGTGTTTCAGCCGCACACCAATTACATCACTTTCCCACCACAGCACCGCCCCCACCGTTGTTTTGCCTTTTTTTGTAATAAAAACCATTTAGTTCGGTTAGAGAACGGACGCTACAATTAAAAACTGCACACGTCTGCTCAATTCAGCATGAGCCGAATGAGTCAGAGTTGCAGCACGGATCATCAGGAGTCAGATTTCATTTATCACGAGTGAGAGTGAAGCGAGCTGACTGACAACACGATGGTGGAAGATTTGTTTTCAAAACTTCTATGTTTAATATAAGCGAGTCTTCATTAAGAAGAATAATGAACTCACCATTGAAGAAGTTGCTGCACCGAATTTCCACTAATTTGAAAGCGAACGTGAAATGGGCATTCACAAGAAAGGGGGAACCCCTCCACCCCACGCCACCCATCCACCATCGGCTCTAACACCCCCCGCCCACCTGTCCAGTGATACCGGTATTACCAGTGTTGTCACATGCCAATTAACTGGTGGGAAGATTTCCTCACTGTCACATCAATATTTTGGTACCGCGGTTCACTTCCTGGTCCACATGACCGCTTTCACATGACCAATTTTTCATGCAAACTGTGCTCTGTTTCAAACAAAACTGCAAGTATGAAAGCCCCTGAGTTCATACGACTTGTCCATTGGTCTTGCTGTAAGGTCAAGTATAATAGCAGGAATTAAATCTCTGTCTTCTGGGAAGTATTAACAGTCAACAGGTTACGTAAAACAAGGCAAAATTTTGTAACTTTATTTATGTAGCGCTTAACTCGCAAACAGTTTTGCCCTTGTACTAGACTTTTGAAAAGCTGACCTGTTATGTTAAAGTTCAGAACACCTTATAGGCAATTAATTCACAATATATTCCAGGGTTTTATACTACAGCACTAAGAAAATCTTCTGTTCCAGCTGTGAGGATTTTGATAATGCCCAAACTGAACCCAAAGCACACTTCTCACGTAATTCTCCACATCCTTCCAAAAAAAAAAAGGATCCGTCCTGGATATGAATCTCTCCTTGTTTCTTTAAAAGATAGCTTATAAGAATTTGACTGTTTTTCATACTGCAAGTATCTACCCATAAAGTACAAACATGACTCATGTCAAAATGGTAATTAATCCATCATAAGCAACCGATAAAGGAAGCGTTGTGTTTATCAGTGTATTTCCTGTGTTAGGTCTCAGCAGTACCTCACTGAAAAGGGAAGAAGTGAAACTCTCTCAAATAACAGGATGTCACCTGGGAGTGTGAGATCCTGCGGAAAGTAGAAAATAAATGTACAGACAAATGAGTCTGTAACCTGTCAAAGTCTATGCTTTGCTACGCCAACTGAGGTGTATTTCAAAAACCATAATAATGGCATGTGCTTCAGTTAGTGCAGTAGTGCATGTTTGTGTTGCACTTTAGTAAATTAAGCTGTTATATGTATTTTAAGATAGTGTGTGGAGTTTCAGGGGTGTACAACTAATAAATTCATTAGCTAGTCCACCAGGCAAATCAAAACTCCAGTGGACTTGCCCAGTCCCATGATTTGGTTGCCCGGATGTCCATATAGATAGGCTAAAAGTATTAAAGCAATTTAACTCAAACGCATGATGTGTTAATTATATCTTTTTTTCCCCATAGTCTGAAATACATGAGTTCTTGAATTTCTGGGAGGCGCTTCTCTATTTAGTCATAGGCTGTGTCTGAAATCACATACCGTGACAGTGCCTACTGCATAAGATTCAGTACCTACTGCTCGGCTGTTGATACAATACGTATTGATCAGGACAAATGGTAGACATGAATAAAATCCGTCCGTACTACGCCGTGCTGATTCTTGCAGCTCTTCCGCGCCAGTCCCATTGCATTATGGGACAGCGCAGTGTTCACAGTGTCCAATGGTTCCATACTGCAGAATCGAGGTGAAAGCTGTAGGTCATCCGGGTATTTCTCGCCTACTGTTTTGTCAATGCTGTGAATTCCGATATACCACTCCTTCAGCGTACTGCTTTTCGCCTACTGTGTGGTAGGGTGGTAGGGATTTTCAAACGCAGCCATAGTCTCTATTCTCTCCTTATAACGTCTCTGATGAAACAGTTCATGTATGTGTCTTCACCAAAGCAGAAAGTGTTTTAACTAATATTTTGGCTATGTGCTGTGGTGTTCTCTCATTTCACGTATAGAGTTTTGCTTGATGAAGTTTGACATTTGAAATTTCAGGTGCCTGCATCTTCCACTGCTGTTTCTGGAAATATTGTCTATCATTCAAGCTAATTAATATGCCTAGTAAAAAATAGTGCCTACCCACAGCCAGCCCATGTCCTAGGTTTGCAGAGTGCAGGATTTGGAAAAACCAGTAATGCACCCCATAGCATTGGGGTGCGGGGATGGGGTTGGGGTTTTGTCCTATTGAGAAATACAGGAACCAATCGGAGCATGTTGCATTTCAACTAACATATCAAATGAAAAGTTTGATCTGCAAAATGCAAAAGGGTGAAGAGTTTTTTTTGGTTGTTTGACAAGTGAAGTAAATAAAATGCTCCTGACAGATATGTCAACAGTTATATCAGTTATATCATTGTGAGGTATATCAGTCAAAACTTGTATTGGTCTTCAGTGGCAGCATGGCTGTTAGTACATACATAATTTTTTATTCGAAACATGACCAGTGTACTTACTGTGTGTAAGACATGGTAGTGGTGAGCAGTATGGTCAAATGTTTCACAATAAAAATGATCATGGTTTTGGTATATGTGATGGTTATGATGTAACATCCTTTTAATTTCACAAGTAACACTTTGACAGAAGTAATCATTTTTATTAAAACTAAACAATAAATAGGTAAACTTTTTAAAACCATAAACTCAGATTGAGAAAAAAACTGATATCTGCTTCTTAATTTGTGGTTATATCAATAAATAGTGCATTCTGGGTTTTTTTGTGTCACCCACTGCAATGTTCAAGTCTCAGTGGCTATGTAATTCCCAAGATGCTTTTTGCAGAGTGGCATGTCATGGTAGAAGCTGGGTGTCCAGAACATTTGTAGGCCATGATGATGTTGTCCACCACCCAGTGGGCCAGCCTCTGCTTAGACAAGGAAGCCCTTTGCATCTTTCCAGCATGCTACCACAAGGTTACCCCAGAGAAACTGCAGACACATATACCTATATATACCACATATCCCTAATTTCTCCATCTGGGGATTAATAAAGTATTATCTTATCTTATCTTATCTTACCTTCCCTGGAGAAAATTTGGAAATGCACAGACTCTAGCATGTGGAGTGCACTTAAGGATATACAAGACATGTCTTGGAGGCTTTTGCATTTGTGTGGTTCCTAGACTGCTGGGTTGCACTCTTCAGTTGTTAATTCATACTGACGCGCCAGACCCACAGGCAGCAGTGGCCTGGCTGAGGGTACTAAAACTTTTTTGCTCATTTCGGACACCAGATCTGCTTTCAGACTAAGTTGCCAATGTGGACTTTGCACTTTGGCCTAATTGCTGAATTCAGGACAATCTGGGAAGCATCAGCAATAGAAACAGAAAAGCTTGTAGTAGATGGGTAGGCCATCTGTGGGTCGTTTGTCGTCGTGCCACTCTGATGACTGATATAACTGACCGACAGAATGTTGTTTGAGTGAACCATTCATTGGTTCGGTTCTTACATCAGGGGGCCCCACAGTCCCTGTGTCCCTGTGTCGCCAAACTGCTCCCTACCTAGCATGCAAGGCAGGCATCTGCAATGAGAGCCTCGCTGATGGTGGACTCCCCTAAGCGGATCCATTTTGTTAGAAAAGCTTTGCATCTCCAGCAAACTAGAGCGAGGCTCCTTTTGCTTAGTCAAGGATATGTTTCCATTTCTAGTGTTTGGGGTTCAGTTTTAGGCTGATGACCCACTTCTGAAAAGCTTGCGAATCCAGCAAGCCCTGGGGAACTCCTATAAAAATAAGTATTGCACAGTTCCACTGTTCCACTGATGTAATCCAGTCTTGAGGTTTTAAGGTTTGAACAACAACAAACAACTATGTGTTCAAACAAAAACCCCTTGTTTTGTAATGCAGGGATTAGAGAGCGCAAAAGTTTTGTGTCAGCAGTAATTGTTTTGGCGTCTAATATCAACAAGGCCCTGAGTCCTGACAAGGTGGGAGCCAGCAGTGGAATTGTAGTGTAATCCCGGCAATGCTGACATCAGGACCCAATGATTTTGGCTGTAAAGCTTCCTGTTGCAGTAGCATGCTCAATGGGACTATTTAGTAGTTTAGGGCCTGTCCCATGAGATGTGTGTGTGGAGGGTGGAGACTCAGATGTACGATAGACATCTGAGGATGTCACTCTTTGTGTAAGAATTGTGCAAGGCAGGTAAGAGCCCGTAGGCACTGAAACATGGACCTTGTTTTCTTTGGCCATGTTGGTTTTGTGCTTCGGAAACCTTCTGAGCCTTCTGGTGGCAAGCCCAAAGTGCTACCCCAGTACACAGGACAGATGATGTAGTGTTGATTTGCCTGATTTGTCCTGGGGAGAGCGGCATCAGCAAGACAGGCAGAGAAAGCAAGCACCTTGCTGGTACCTGTCTTTGGCTTTCAAAAGGATTCTGCAAAACATGGAAGTATGGCTCTTTAGGCTAACTGCTCAGTGTATAGTGGACAAAAATGCAAAATAGGGGGAATCAAAACATTGTCCAAAGCAAAGAAAATGTTTTTGTATGACTGGGAAGCTCCAGCCACAGTGCTGCTTATTAATCTCAACCCAGCTACAGTGGTGCTTGAAAGTTTGTTAGAATTTTCTACATTTATGCGGAAATATGACCTAAAACATCATAAAGTCTTCACAAAAGTCTTAATAATAGATGAAGAGAACCCAATTAAACAAGATTAAACAAAAATATTGTACTTGGTCATTTATTTATTGAGGAGAATGGTCCAATATTACATATCTGTGAGTGGAAAAAGTATGTGAACCTTTGCTTTCAGTATCTGGTGTGACCAACTTGTGCAGCAATAACTGCAACTAAACGTTTCTGGTAACTACTGATCAGTCCTGCACATCGGCTTGGAGGAATTTTAGCCCGTTCCTCAGTACAGAACAGCTTCAAGTCTGGGATATTAGTGGGTTTCTCACATGAGCTGCTTGCTTAAGGTCTTTCCACGACATTTCTATTGGACTAAGTTCAGGACTTTGAATGGCCCATTCCAAAACATTAACTTTATTCTTCTTTAAACATTCTTTGGTAGAATAACTTCTGTGCTTAGGGTCATTGTCTTGCTGCATAACCCACTTTCTCTTAAGATTCAGTTCATGAACAGATGCCATGATATTTTCCTTTAGACTTTGCTGCTGTAATTCAAAATTCGTTGTTCCATCAATGATGGCAAGTTGTCCTGGCCCAGATGCAGCAAAACAGGCCCAAACCATGATACTACCACCACCATGTTTCACAGAAAGGATAAGGTTCTTATGCTGGAATGGAGTGTGTTCCTTTTTCTAAACATAACTCTTCTCACTTAAACCAAACAGTTCTATTTTGCTCTCATCCATCCACAAAACAATAGCCTTCTGGCTTGTCCACATGATCTTTAGCAAACTGCAGATGGGCAGCAGTGTTTTTTTTTTTTTTTTTGGAGAGCAGTGGCTTTCTCCTTTCTCCTGCCATGCACACCATTGATGTTCATTGTTCTCCTGATGGTGGACTCATGAACATTAACATTAGCCAATGTGTGAGAGAGGCCTTCAGTTGCTAAGGAGTTACCCTGGGTTCCTTTGTGACCTTGTGGACTATTACACATCTTGCTCTTGGAGTGATCTTTGTTGGCCGACCCCACCTGGTGAGGATAACAATGGTCTTGAATTTCTTCCAATTGTACACAATCTGTCTGATTGTGGATTGGTGGAGTCCAAACTCTTTAGAGATGGTTTTGTAACCTTTTATAGCCTGTTGAGCATCAACAACTCTTTTTCTGAGGTCCTCAGAAATCCCCTTGTTTGTGCCATGATACACTTTCACAGACATGTGTTACGAAGATCAGACTTTGATATATCCCTGTTCTTTAAATAAAACAGGGCGCTCATTCGTACCTGATCATCATCCCATTGATTTAAAACACCTAACTCTAATTTCACTTTCAATTAACTGTTAATCCTAGAGGTTCACATACTTTTGTCACGCACAGATATGTAATAATGGATCACGTTCCTCAATAAATAAACATCCAAGTATAACATTTTAGTATCATTTGTTTAACTGGGTTCTCTTTGTTTACTTTTAGAATTTGTGTGAAAATATGATGATGTTTTAGGTCATATTTATGCAGATATATAGAAAATTCTTCAGGGTTCACAAACTTTCAAGCACCGCTGTAAATTAGCAGACACCTGTGATACACAAACAACCTGTGATAAGGCAAAGGAAAACCACTCAACCACACCAGTGCCACATAGCCACAGGCCTAGTTGGCAGCTAACTTTGCAGACTCAGCAATAAACAGCACGTGGTATGGCTTTTCAAAAAACATTCAACCATTCAGCAGGAGAGACACAAAGGAAAATGCATCACTAGAAATAAGTAACCAAAAAGAGGTGCTGCAGTTCCTCAGGTCTGGCAGAGTCTGAGCAACTCCCTATTGAGTCAGGCTGAAGCCAGGGGTGACTGGCAAATGGCATGAGAAAATGGCCCAGCAGGATTACCCATTGATGCCTGAGTTTCCTTCATGGGCCCTGAGAGCCACTGATTATTGTTGTGTGTTGTATATGCACCATTATGCTTGGTCTCATGAGGGTTGGCCTAGAGTGCTTGCGTGAGTAATCTTGAACAGACTCCGTGAACTCTTGACATTGCAGAAGAGAATTACGAAAGAGTTTGATGTTCACTGTCTCCAGCTCCAAACTTTGACCCGTTTCATTGAACACCAGGGACCCTGCCAAGTCTTGATGTGAGCCAGTGGTGGAGTGAGAGGAATTCTTCAGGGTCCTGCTCGAAACCTATTGCATGCGAACGGTGCAGAGAAGCCTGCTGAGATATGATCTTAATGTTTTACTAGCACACATTTCCTCTTTTATACCAGTCTGTTTACTAAAGATCCCAAAAGCACTTTGTCATATCAAACAGCAAACCGGAGTCTTGTTACATATAGCATTGTCTTCTCTGTAAATGAATGTTGTTGTTATTATTATTATTATTATTATTATTATTATTATTAATGTGTTTTTGCAAAAGTTGAGACTGCCCTGTTTTTCACAGATCATGTAAAGCTTGAGAACGTGTCATTACACTGCAGGGATCTGCCGTTCTTTTGGGTTTAAGGCAGCAACGAATCATTTTTTAAAGATTGAACAATGTCATCTATTTTTTGGATAAATTACTAATCTAACAATTACTCCCTGTTCCAATTATAGCAACTTATTTTAAATGAAATAATGATAAAATACACTTGAAATTGAAACATTCCAGTGGATTGTGTTGATCTTTGTTTCTTTATGTAAATGGTACTAAATCAGTGGCCTACACTTATATGTTGTCTTCCCATTAGAAGCAGTCTAAAAATAACAGGCCTCATTAAACTATTAGCTGTTTTACTGTTAAGTATTTTACATAAATACTTAACCCTCATAAATTCATCAAGTCGTTGTCATTAAGTAATAATAACATTGATCAGTGTAGTCAATTTGACTTACCAATCAGGAGTTTTTAGGTGGTTTCCTTTTACATGTCTGACGTTCATTGATGTGCTGAAATAAAAGGCATCTCAGCTTTGCATTACACTTGTGCGTTTGAGTGAAAAACGTCCCCATTTCTAATATTTCAGGTGTTGCCAGTGCTGCTGTACTGAACATCAGCACGGCTGTGATTACTTTACAGCTCAGCGTGTAACCCTTTTTGTTCCGTATTTATTTGGACCGCGTGAGAATTAATCGTTATGTTGTAATTGAAATCAGTTGGTCTGTTTCTTGAGTCTATTAAAAAGACAAAAACATATATCTTAACAGTGTTTAATTATATATACTCATCAAAAAGAGAAACGTCCTCTCACATTCAACTGCTTTTATATCCTGCAAATTTCTTAACATGTGTAAATATTTGTATTAACATAAAAAGATTCAACAATTGAGACATAAACTGAACAGGCTTCACAGACATTTGAGGAACAGAAATGGAATAACGAGTCCCTGAACAAAGAGGGGTTCAATATTAAAAGTAACAGTCAGTATGTGGTGTGTCCTCCAGCTGCTTTAAGTACTACAGTGCATCTCATCCTCATGGACTGCACCAGATTTGTCAGATCTTGACGTGAGATGTTACTCCACTCTTCCACCAAGGCATTTACAAGTTCTCGATCACATTTGGGGGGGAAGCATGGTTACACGTTGTTTTCCACTACATGGACGATCAGCTGTCTTTCCTGTCTCCCTGCAGCACTGTCTTAGGCGTCTTACATTACAGACATTGTAGTTAATTGCTCTGGCTACATCTGCAATCCTCATGCCTCCCTGCAGCCGGTCTATGGCATGTTCACGCAGGTGAGCAGGAACCCTAGACACCTTTCTTTGGTGTTTTTCAGAGTCTGTAGTAAGGTCTCTTTAGTGTTCTTATTATTGTAACTGTGACCTTAATTGCCTACTGCCTGTAGCAGACGGACTGACAGCGTCTCACTATTTGCACTATTTAGATTTTTTTCAGTATTTAAAAAGGAGTGAGCTTTGTTAACAGAATTCTGACCTGGAGCACAAGAAACGCTAAAAGATGTGGTTGAAGACAGAAAATCTATTTCCACAATGAAAAAAAAACCTTTATACAAAGTTCATGTCCATTTAATTATATTACATTAGGGATTTCTCAACATTTATTAATCAAGGAAAATAAGCCAGATCTATGCTTGACAAGCGTGAGTTTTCACAATTCCTCATGACTATGAATAATTTTTAAAGTCTAACTATCGAAATTCTAAGTAACTGGAGACAAAACTTTTTTGTACTCCACGTAGATCATAAAACATTGAAATCGTTTGAGAAAAGTAAACGTTTTGTGATATTTATTCAGAAAAAGCACAGGTCCCAGTTTACTTGTATTTGTTTATAGGGCAGTCTTGCCCGGATCAGCATGGCAGGCACGTTGACGTCCTTGCTTATGTGCGCAGGCGTGTAGTGTTTCTTTACAAAGTGGCATCGCCAACTACTGCCCCAGCATGCATAATACAGCGTTTTTAGTCGTTTCACTCACAGATCCGTGTGAACGGGGATCGTTTTGACAACGTCGTTGTCTGTACACGAAACTTTTCCGTTTTTATTGCATCATTGTCGTATAAATGTCCCCTTAAGGTGTGTGCAATAATTGTTTATGGTTCATTGAACAAGCATGAAAAACATTGTTTAAACCCATTCCGATAGAGATCTCTAAAGCTTATTTGGATTTTTTGCAAAATGATCTTTAAAGTAATTTAAAGTATATTTCTTTATATCTGTGATAACTGGAGAGACTGAAAACAGACCATTTAAATAGATAGAACACTACATGTTTAAAAGAAACAACAGAAGAGGTGCTTCACAGATCAAGGGTTCACAGTTCATTGCTGAGCTTGGTTTATTGTCTGAGTTTTGCATGTATGTGTGGGTTTCCTCCGAGCTCGCTGATCGGTGGATCGGATAGGAAATTTCCCCCTAGGTGTGAATGAGTGCTTGAATACGTGTGTGCACATGGTGTCCTACACACCATCCAGTGTATAATCTCCTTCTAGCTTTGAGACTATGGAGTGGCTGAAGATCCAAGAATGACCTAAATGTACACAGCTAATTTACTTTATTTGCAATAACTTGTGTTTTGAAAGTGTGTAATTCAAATTCAGTCCTGTAGTTCAGTTCTGTGCACGCTATGAGTGACTGTCAATTTTTAAAAAAGTTGAACATTTAAAAAAATGTTTTAAAAAAGCATTTGAAGCCGTACCCAAATGAGAAAATTGGGTAAAATCGGGTAGTGCTTCTGTATCATTAGTTCACTGATTGTTTGGAATTTTGTAGCGATCTAAACTGTTAATTGGACTATTTAGTCATGCTTTTGCTTCCTTAGAAAGTTTATCCATATAAAGCTGTTTATGTTTGGAGCTCTCTCCTTCAGCTTGTCATGCAACTAAACCAAAATAAACTGTTCCCATTATCTGTTCCATCTAAAGTTTGAATGCAAACAAGGAGCCCAGGCCAACAGTATGTTGGAGTAATCCCACACTGCACTGTGACCTTGATTTCCAAGGTCTTATTTTGCATGTAAAATATGCAGTGGCTCCTAGACAGCAGCTGAGAACGTCCAAGCACTGACTGTTCTACAAACACACTCCCCTTGGTTATGTTTCATCTTCATCATCATCTTTTTCTTCTCTATTAAAAAGCAGTGGTGACATGGACTGAAGAGCCTAGAAACATTGGGTACTGCCATGTCTGGTTGGAAAGTGCATTAGTGTCCACTGTGGACAGTACATATACCTCCTTGATCTAATTGGTTAGATGTTGGTGACCATCATGTTTGTAACCTTGACAGTAAATTGTTGGCCAAAGTTTGGCTTTGAGTTGTGGTGTTCTCTCATTGCATCACAAGTAAAAAAAAAAATCTGTCTAGCTAGTGTTTATTTTGTCTTGATATGTTTAACTGCAAGTTGACTGAATGCGCTGCAAACATTTTTGAGTGTTTCTTGCTCAGTTTTGTGCATGTGCCTGATTTTGAAAATATCTCATTTATCTCTCATTTGTGCAAACTAACCAAGCTAACATGGAAAATAGTTCCTGGACAGTTTCGCACAGCCAAACTATCCCTCAGCTGAATGAAGTGCATTGCATTTAAACACACAGTGCATAATTTTTTTGTTTCACAAAAGTTGGTGGGTTTTATTGCACTGTTGTTTTATATAAGAGAAGAAAAATGCTGGTACTGCTATGTCAGAAGTCTACACAGTTAACAGACACTACAGTTAACACTGTAATTTTTCCCCATTTGTTGAAAGCCCCAAAGGCCCCCCAGTGTTCTATTTACAGCTGCTGCATATCAGCAAAACTTCACCGAATATTACAAAAAAATCTTTGACTTAAAATTAGAGAAGCACTTTTACAATTAGTGAAGACTTGAATTTTAAGACCTGAATTTTTGCAGCCTGAATGTGTGAGGTTGAAATACTACCTAACGAATAATGAAGATGGTATTTTAACAATGGAATATTTTGGAACTGTATTTCAGGAAGGTGAAAGTGTGTATTGGATTTTGAATGCTGAAATTTTGTTTTCAATCAAAATATACAAACCCAATGAATTGCAGAGGAAACTATTTCAAGCATTGCTATTGCTGTGTTTTTAAAAAAAAAAAATTTTATTTTTAAATTTGTGTCAAATTTCTGGCAGAGAAATTCAAGTAGTGTTATCGCGATATGTTTTTATTCAGTTTATGTAATTCAGCATTTTGCCATGAGGACATTTGGCACTGTTATACTTCCATACCGATTGTTATGAATTTATTCCCCTGTGAAACAGGAAGCCATCGTTGAACAATTTCCTGTTCCTAGTCACCTAGGTGTACTAAAAAAATTAGATTATCAGTGGGAATATTCTTCAAATATATGTTTTGTTTAACAAAGGTTAAACGATAAAGACAGTTTTACACAGCCTTATTTATGCTCATATTTACCAAGGTTGCCAATATTAGTGGAAGGCACTGTATTATGAGACCTGGACATGTTTAGGACTGTTTTTATTTGAAACCATCAGCAAGTTAAAAGAGTTTTTTTTTGCCATTTAATTGAATACAATAATAGCCACACTCAACATCAAGTAGCCAAGCTAAGTAATTCTAGTCAAAATCGGTCCCTGCAGAGACCTATGCTGCATTTGTGGTGCCTTGTGGTAATTTGCAAGCTGTAATGATGTAATTTCCCACCTCGGCATGTTCGATGTGTGAAGTGGAAAAAAAACTATATTTGTTTGCTCTGTCAGAGCATGTAAACCTCATAAAAAACTACTTTAACTGCGGTTTTACAGCTATGGGTGAGAAGACTACCCTAAGTTGATAGTTGACAGTTTCAAGTTGGGGGGGCATTTTCAGTGGTTGTACTGGTTTTGGGTCGAATTACATCTTAGCTTCGAACACAGCAGCAGGCTGCTATCACTTACATCACAGTATGTATCGTTTCAGTAGAAACTTGGATTGATATGGTCTTTTTAAATGTTGTGCTGCCAATTGGGTTATTGAGTTCCCTTTCCATGACAGCCACACTTTCTGTGTTAAATGTTTGGGGGCAGAGCATGCTAGGCAAGTCCTTGAGGCAAGTGAAGGGAGCTGGACATCTGCGCCTCATGAGTTGGGACCGGCCGCTGTCGAGGCAGACTGCCGGCTCAAATCATTTTGGTTTCAGATGGATCTGGGGGAAGCGAAAGAGACAGGCGAGTCCCTTTCGATTGCTTTTTCCTCCGGTTCTGAGTCTCCAGTCCCAGCGGGCGCTCACAGTGCGATTTCTCCCCTGGGACTGGTAAATCAGCTTGCTGTCTCCACCTCTGAGGAGATGGGGGAGAAAGCACAACCCATGTGGCTCTCTGAATCCTATAAAGAGCTGCTAGAGTTTGTGACTAGGGCTGTCGGGAAATTGAAGCTAGAATAGCCAGCTGAGGAGGAGTCAGCATAATTTCACATGTATTCAGACACCGTTTCCCCCAAGGGGCATTCCCAAAGCATCAAGCGTGACACAACGTCTCGTGTCCCTTCTCAGGGAACAGGGCTACATACGCAACCCAGAAGTTTGTCACTATTTCAGTGTTGAAAGGCCATAGCATATTTCTTCATTTAAACAAACTCCTACCACAAAAAGATTTTTTTTCTTAGACCCCCATTAATGGATTCTCCCATCTACCATACTGCAGATTCCAAGGTAAATTGTAATTGGTCATTGTTCAAATTAAACAAGTTTATTTAACTGAGTAATTATGACAGTTGTATTCATAAGCAATTTTTATAGTGAAAGTAACATTTTCCAGTTTGAGGGTTTGTAACTGTTTTTCATGATTCCTCTTCTGTATACCACTATGTGAGTGAGTTAGAGCTTCTGTAGATGTTGAACTTTTATGCTTTTAACACCACACCATAGGTAAATAAAGCATCAGCCAAGTTGCTATTTAACCTTCACTATATGGTATTCTATCATTAAGCACAAAGGGGACTGTTACATGCGAAACCAAAAAGTGTTTTTATTTTTATGTTTTATTTTGGCAACAAATAGACAAGCACAATGTACAGGGTGTCCCAAAAAGTCTCCATACATAGGGGACTACGTCAACTGTGCCTTCGTCAGTGGATGATCGTGGACGGACGTTTCTAGGTTGGTCCGCAAGACTTCCGGTCTTTTTGAATTTGTTAATAAGTTTGGCAGCGTTGTCGTGTGTGATGTGCTTGCCATGTTTCCTGTGAAATCCATCGTAACCGTGCAACAGCTTCTCGATCCAGCCATGAGAATGATTTCAATATGTTCTTCTTTTGTCAAAGGCATTCTTAAAGGCTGTCTGCAAAAATTTTTTTTAAATAAATAATAATAATAAAAAAAACCCTGAATATGAAAGACATTTTGCTAAAACATTTTAATTTCCCCTATGTATGGAGATTTTGGGACACCCTGTAGTGAAGATCAGCTCCAGATTAATTGGCAGCCTTCATGAATGTTAATATTAATATTTAACATGACTAGAACCTGCCGTTGAGTAATGTTTAGAACTTAACCATTTGAGCACACTGCATTTACTATTTGATAAGGCACAATTAATAATTGACAAGAGCTTCATTCTGTAATGTCTGAGAACAGTTGTACAAGGAGCTTGTACCATGCCTTCAGGCAGAACAGACATGGTAGTTCATAGTTCATTATAATAGTGATTTACTGAAATCATTTTGTAGAAATCTGTATCCCATTTGAAAACAGAATCCATTGTCCAATGTTTCAAATGATAAATAGAATATATTATAACACATTTTCAGCATTTATGTCTTTAACAAACTTCATTATGTATTTTCTCATTATCTTAGATACAGAGGCACTCATCTTATCACTTTTGTTCTGTTTTCTAGCTGTCCTGAAAACCAGCAGCTCTAATCAGTCAGCAAACAACGGCGCAAAAGCACATGTTCAGGAGTTGCCAGAAGGTGAACTACTGTTACAGGTAATCTGTGCCTCTGCTGTAACTAATATAATTTTATGGCACTTTACTGCCAAAAAAGGAGAATGGAGACTAACAAGAGCATTACACTTTTTATATGCTTTCAAATGTCAAAGGTGTCTTTTGATAAATTTGCCTGCCAGATAAAGTAAATCTGGTATATGTAGTGTTATTTGCTCTAACTTAATTACTCTCATTTGTACATTGTTAATTTTGTTAATGTACCTTGATATCTGTTACTGTACCTGTTACAGTATATCTTAAAACAGCCCTCCATGCTCAACCTCTTTTCTTCTTGCAGGTCATCAATGGATTTTTATTGGTGGTCACCTGTAATGGTACAGTTTTTTATGTCTCTTCAACTGTTCAGGACTATCTCGGGTTCCATCAGGTTGGTCTTAATTATGCTCCAAAGCTCAAAAGTTCTTACTTAGTTCAGCACGTATTTTTGCTATCATGCCAGTTAACTGCTGGAGATAAGTTATTTGTGCACTTGTTATAGTGGGTTGTGTGTATTTTTTGCTTTTCACAGTCAGATATCATCCATCAGAGTGTTTATGAGCTTATTCACACAGAAGACAGGGCTGAGTTTCACCGGCAACTCCATTGGGCGCTCAACCCCAGTAACTCTCCAGACACTGGGCAACTAGTAGAAGGTAAAACTAAGATTACTAGGGTTTATCACTTAATAGTGAGAAAGTAGCAGCCAGGCCAATGCCAAGCTGAGACCCTTTTTATACAGTGGGGGAAAAAAAGGACAAGGGAAACAGATCCACTGCATTCTCATGGGTTCTTCTCCAGGGGTTCTTTTTGCAGTTGCGGAGTCTTTAACTCACAAGAAGAATACCTAGTATTGACCTGTTTACTGTTAAAATATTCGGTCTAATCTTTTCTTGAACTCTACTACTTATCTACACATTTTTACCATTAGAGCCCAGTTTATGTATAGTCTTACTTGTTTGTGAGTTATTGAAGATCGGATTAAACCCATTCAATTCACATGACCAGTCAAATGGGCTAATAACTCTCACATAAATATAATAACTTTGTTAAATGTGTTTCATTTCACAGTTGTTGCAAATAAAATAAATTACTTCGTAGACCCCTTAGGGTCCCTGAACCCCACTGTGTAAACTATGACCTTAGTGCTTTAAAGGTGTGTGGTGTTAAGTTAATGTAGGTCGTGTATGCAGTTGATAGGTGTTTATATTTGCTATGAATTGTTCACATGCTAATTTTATTTTGACTGATCCTTTTGTGATGCCTCAGAGATGTAGTTACACTGAGGCTAGTGAGTTGCATCCTTCCAGATCCCTGCTTGAAATACAATGCTAGTCCACGTATTTTTGGGAAATGGCTGATTTTTCCAACCCGCAAATACTGGTGTGTTTAATATTTATACAGATAATGGCTATATGCAGATGGTATGCATTCTGAACAACAAATATGCTTCCTGCATTGAGTTGTATACAATACATTATAAATTACACACAGCCTGATTTTAAATAGCATCAAATTGCCATATTTTATTGATTATCAGTGATTTGAATATCTATCTGTCTATATATATATATATATATATATATATATATATATATATATCTCAATTGCTGCTTAAATATCAAGAGCATGATGCTTTGTTTCCTGCAGCTACTCAAGATGCACAGTTACCACATACATATTACAACCCCGAGCAGTTACCACCAGAGAACTCTGCCTTTCTGGAACGAAATTTTGTGTGCAGGTTACGATGTCTACTGAATAACTCCTCTGGCTTTCTGGTAAGTTGGAAAAGGTCAGAATTGAAAAGGAAAAAAGGTACTGAAAATATACAAATGAAGAGCAGTTTAAACCAGTGGGGAAATAGCAATTTCTTTCCTCTGAATCATTCTTTGTCTTCCAAAATCGCAAATATGTGAGAAATGAAACAGGCATCCTTGGAATTAAATAGCTTCCACAAAACTATGAAGTTATAATTCACCATTTAACGCTCTAATTCTTTCTTCATTGGGAAGAAAATTCTCCAACCTCTGAGCCACTGAAGGTCTGATGTTTAAATGTATGCTTCAGCAACACATATAGTATATACAGACAAATTAAAGCAATTTCATTTGTCCCTCTAATGGATGAGGGGACCCAAAACATGTCACAGCAAAATGCTTCTTCCAGCATCACAGAGGCATTGTTTTTTTTATTTGTTTTAATTTGTTTCACGGATTTCCTGTGTAAGTGAATCGATGAAATGTTTGGGGCTGTTAAAACAGCTTCTTAACTGCGACATGTGCAACACAAATGTGCTCTAACAAATGCCAGAAATTTTATTTAGCATACTCTGAGCTTGTTCTGCATTCTTTTTGATGAATACCCACTGAGGGTTCTGACAAATCACAGACATTCACACAATATGTTTTTGTGCAATATTACAGCCCGGTCCTAATTTTAACCATATTACATAGAAATTTCATCACACATGTGGTATGAAATTGAAAACAGTTTTTTTCAAAAAGCTCTTTTAAGTAATAAATTCAATGCAACAATAACACTCACTGCCAGTCCATTGTATGCCAGTCCATACTCACTGGCCAAATGACATATTTTGTTGATTTTTGAAGCCAAAAATAAAAGTAAGCACAAACTGTGGATGAACAGTTACTTTATGTTTGATGAACTTTAAAATTGCAATAGCAAAAAAATATTTGGGACACCCTTCTAAGTGAGTACTCAATAACACCCCTTTGACAGATATCAAACCTTTCAGACACATTTTCTAACCCTAAGGCCATCCATAGAGTTTCTGTTTAATGCATTTTCAACCACTGTTACTTGCAGAATGTGTTGAGTTCTGAGATATTATTTGTACCACTTACATATTTTCATTGATTTCCAAGTAAGGGTTTGTGAAGGCCATTCCAAAAGTATCAGCTTGCATTACTTGGAGTAGTTCATGGTGGTTTTTGAGGTATGATTTAGATCATTGTCCTGTTGTGGAAGTCAGCCTCTTTTCAGCTTCAGTTTCTTGATTGACT
The DNA here is from genome assembly GCF_001660625.3 of Ictalurus punctatus. NCBI lineage: Eukaryota > Metazoa > Chordata > Actinopteri > Siluriformes > Ictaluridae > Ictalurus > Ictalurus punctatus. The sequence goes on along the minus strand of NC_030416.2, from coordinate 14,129,125 downwards.
GTGTCACATTTGCTTCCAGAATTTTCTGATATTTACTGTAATCCATTCTTCCGTCTGTGTAAAATGTTTTGTGCCATTGGCTGTCACACAACCCCAAAGCATAATAGATCCACCCTCATGCTTAACAGCTGGCAAGGTGTTTTCTTCATGAGGTGCTTTTTTTTCTCCACACATACCTTTCATGATTGTTGCTAAATAGTTACATTTTTAGGTCAGTCCATAGCACTTGATTTTAAAATGCCTCTGGCTTATCTAGATGTTGTTTTGCATATATCATCACTTTTGTGATGTGGTCGCAGGTCCCATTTTCTTCTGATGACTCTTCATGCAGATCAGGTTTGTGCAAGCAGTGCTGCACAGTAGAATGGTGCACCACCACTCCTGTGTCAGCTGAACCTTCCTGCAGGTCGACAGTTTAATTTGGGGATTTTGCTTTGCCTTTCTGCCATCATATGGGCAGTTCTAACTGAAAGTTTTCTTGGTCTTTTAGATTTTGCCTTGACTTCCACAGTTCTTGACATTTGACAGTGGAAATTGTGAGTTGGAAGCATTGATATCTTTTTATAGCATTGCTCTGTTTTGTATGCATCAATCATCAGTCCTCAGTCAGCTGCTTAGAAGAGCCCATGGTTTTTGAAGAGTCAAATAATTTAGTACGCTTTGGAAATGCTATTCCTAATGACATTTCTTGACCGTCCTAACGATTTCTTGACTTTCCTTGCGAGTGCTAATGAGTCAATTATGGCCTAATGAGTTAAATGAGGAAGGGTGTCCAAACTGTTGCACATGCCTCAATTACTATTTTATTTTATTGTATTTTTTAGGTTCATCAAATATAAAGTATCTGTGCATTAAAGGAGCATTCCAAGCATAAAACTCTAGCTAATTTTATTCAGTTTATAAATGAGTCCTTGATTTTGATGTCCTCGCAGTTGTAATCATAAAACATTATTTCTTGAACATCAGCACTTTAAGCACAGTTACTGGGTCTTCCACTGAATAATATGCTGAAGAAAACAGACTTTCTGTCTGTGTTGAGTATAAAATGGAGTCCAGAGGATAATTTAATGCCTGGTCAACCTGACAAAATGAGCCAAACTGAGGTAGGACAAGTAGTTAATGTCTACTACTGAATGCTGGTCCTCATCCATGTAACTACTAGTAAGATGGATTGTAAGTTTGCGAACACAAAGGTAGATAATCTTGAAACTTGAAGGATCTGTAGAGATTCTGTATGGAGGAATGATCTCAGATCCCTTGCCATGAATTCTCCAACCTCCTCAGGCATTATAGGAGAAGACTCAGAGCTGTTATCTTGGCAAAGGGAGGTAGCATGAAGTATTGACTAAAAGGGTGCTAATAATTGTTACACACTTATTTAATAAAGTGTTTTTTTTGATAAACCTGTGTTTTGTATGCAATTTTTTGATATCCATGAGAGCAGAGTATTTTTGTGATTTTATTTTTTCACCAAAAGATTAAACAATAAAGGCAATTTTTCACAGCCTTCTTTGCTCATATTTACCAAGGGTGCCAATATTAGTGGAGAGCACTGTAAACACCTGCGTAAGATAAAGGAGAACTTTGCTCTTGTAAATAGTGACAACAAATTTGACTCAAGTTGCCAGCTCTGAAGGCCGCTCTAAATAGTTACTGCTTTATATATTTTATATACTTTATGCTCACTAAATACAATTTTATATTCAATTAAAAGGTGGCAAGGCTTAATTATGGCTAAAAAACATCAATGTCTTTAAAGGCAGTACATTTGAATTGATGGTACCCAGGATTAACAGGAAAATGTCAACATTAACTTGATTATTCCTGCATGCACTTTTGTAATTGACATTTGGTTTTAGAGTCATGGCCAGGAAAGCAACCCTTTATATTGTAGATAATGACGCAAGCGGTTAAGTAAAGTCAAGTGGAATTTAGTTTGTAAGTCTTCTAATACTGCACATATTTTGGGTTCAATGAGAGGTCAGAGAGTACTCCACTAATTATGAACTTGTATTTTCCTTGTAAGCTTTTCTGGTTCTTAAGCTTTAGCCTATTAATTATCATCCTTTTCTACTGCCGGTCGTATGTGGATAAAAGTTTAAGCTGAGTCATAAATTCTCTGAACCACATTTACCAAACCATACTTTTAATGTAGTACCACAGAGGAAGATAATAACTATGACTGCCTGTTGTAGCTTTAAAACGTTTCAGTATAACTGTGATATTAGAGTTCCACTTTCAGGGATACAGATTACAGCTCTTTAAATGACTGCTAAAGCTTCTGCAGCAGAAAAGTATCCAAACATTTTTTTTTGCCAATATTTCTATACTTAAATGTAAATTTTAAGCTCTTGAAATTTATTTCCAGTATATTGCCACATCAAAGGTTTTAGATTGGAAAGCCCGTCAGTTTTCCGTGATAGTTTACTTTAATGTGTAGTTACTGGTTTTAAATTAGCAGCTGTGTTGATCTTTGCCTCTAATCACTACTGTATGCTCTTTTGCTGGCTAACATGGCTGACGTGCTGTCTGTCGGCCTTGTTATCTGCAGGCCATGAACTTTCAGGGCCGTTTAAAGTTCTTGCATGGACAGAATGAAAAGTCTCCAGAAGGCAAACCCATTCCACCTCAGCTGGCCTTATTTGCCCTGGCCTGTCCACTCCAGCCGCCCTCCATTCTGGAGATCCGTGCCAAAAACTTTTTCTTCAGGACCAAACACAAACTGGACTTTACCCCAACTGCATGCGATGCCAAGTGAGTGACACACTTCATTTATGACTTATGACTTTATGACTGTTATTTGATTCCTTTTTGCGTGATCTTTTTCTGTGCTTTAATGAATGAATGAATTTATTTTATTTTATTTATTTATGTATTTATTTATATTTATTATTATTATTGATTTTTTTTTACATTTTTATTATTTTGAATGTGTAAGAGGAGTTTTTACAGTTAGATTTTTTCTCCACCTTTATTAAGTTATTCATCACATTTAATCTAGTATTCACTGACTTTAAACTTTTCTATTTATAGAGCAAATGTGAGCCACCACATGATAAAAATGTCATTTATCACTTCAGTCCTATCAGGTGCTTTTAGTACCGGCTGCTAGCAGCGTTCTACTATCTACAGCAGTACAGCAGTCATACTATCTACAACACCCAGACTCATCCAGTTGATGATTCTTTTGCCCTTGGACTTGTGTTTTTTTTATTTTTTTATTTTAAGTATCTTCTACTAGGCCAGTTATTTGTTTCTGTTTGTTTCTGCACAGAGGGAAGATTGTGCTGGGCTATACAGAGGCAGAGCTGTGCTACCGTGGCTCGGGCTACCAGTTTATTCATGCCGCAGACATGCTACACTGTGCTGAGAACCACATGCGCAGTAAGTTCCTGGGCTACTGTTACAGACATTCAGTCATGCACCTCATATGATATCAATCGAGGGCATGAAGGTCACTTGTCCTGTGCTGTGTTTTGAATTTTATTACTTAGAGCAGCATATAGAGTAGCATTCTTTTGTACTGTATATCAAAACCTGTGTGAATCCTTTAGTTGTCCTGATATATTTAAATATAAAGAGTAATACCAGGTTAATACTATGTACAACCTCCCTTCGCTTCTCCTCTGCAGTGATAAAGACAGGTGAGACTGGGTTGACTGTATTTAGGCTGCTTACCAAACAGAGTGCCTGGGTTTGGGTGCAGGCTAATGCCAGACTCATCTACAAAAACGGCCGGCCTGATTTTATCATTGCCTCTCAAAGAGTTCTCATGCAAGTCCCATTCCTCTTTTTTATTCCAGTGTAAAGATATTTTATACCCAAGAGGCAATATATTCAAATGCACTTATACACACATATAGTAACATATTGTCCTCTTGCAGGGATGAAGAAGGAGAAGAGACCTTGAAGAAACGTAGCCTCATGCTTCCCTTCAGCCTCACCACAGGAGAGGCTGTACTGTATGACATGAACCTGTCCAAGTCCTTTAGCGGCACTCCCTCCGGCCAGGAATCTATTGCATCTGTTACTCCAGGAGACGGTAACCAACAGAAACTCCCTGGTGGACTAGATCCCAACTCTCTCCTGGGCTCCATGATGAAACAAGATGAGTCTATCTATGTATGCCCTTTAGGTTCAGATGACTTAATGAGAGCTCGGGACCCCAAGGAAGAGGAGGAGGAGCTTGGTGGGATCTTTTCTAGTAACTGGCAAAAGAACATTCTTTCTCTTCCTGAGACATCGCTCTTTAAACCAGATCCTGCCATCAGCTCTGGAGGGGAAGAGAGCAACTGTGAGCTCACGAGCTTCATGGGCAGTCTGGGGATCACTCCAGAAGACTTGGATCTTCTACAACAAGAAGAGCTGTTCCTTAACGTAGAGCTGGATGGTCGATATGGCTTCAAAGACTTTACTGATGATGTTCTCTCCTATGTTCAAGAGTCTCTTAGGAAGAAGGTGGACTTTGCACTTCCCAGCAGCGTTCAGGCCAATCCGGAGGAGAGGTGTGTCCCTAGTATTGCACCTCAGTCACATCCTCCATCACAGCCATCACTGAGCCCATGGTCACAGGGTCAGCAGCTTTTTTTACCTAGTCCTTTAATGTCACAGTCCCAGCAACACCACTCTTCTTTTCTTGCCAAGCCTTCAGAGCCAAAGATGCAGCCGTTTATACTAAAGCAGTCCCATTCACAACCTCAGCAATCCTCTTCTATGCAAAATCATCAGGGGTCTCTTCAAGCACAGTCTCATCTGTACAAACAGCCAAGCTTAACACCACATGGACTTCAGTTGAATCCACAAGAGCAGTCACCTCATCCAGTGAACCACAAGCATGTATACCAACCTGAGCACTCATGCTTCTTTAATCCTGAGAAGGAGGTGTATCATAGACTGAAGCACACTGAGGTGAATGGCAGTGGCAGTGTTTCTCTTACAGAGGGCAGCTCCATTAACCAGCAGCTTCCAGCTGTCTTACAGTCTGGATTGCAGCAACCTGGAAGCTTTTACCTGGAATCCAACCATTTGCATCAGGGACTTCCTTATATGAGCCAATTAAATACTGTGTCCATGAACTGCAGCCAGGAACTTCCTCCCTCCTACATTCCTACTGGGCACTCACATGTCAGTGAGTATCTGGAGGAGCTGCTAACCTGCTTGGATACTGTGGATCAGGAGAAGCATGGGCGGTCTGGAGAGCACCAGGGAGGAAGTCATCCTCTCTGTGCACAGTCTAGCCTCAATCATAGAATGCTCCAGCAGCCATACATGGGCCAGGTAAGACTATCGTCTATTTTACTAATATGTATTTTTGATAATTGTATGTTTGTTTGCAACACCGCTTGTGCATGAATGTAGGAATATGTTAGCAAAATTTGGGTTGGTACCCAGGATTGTGTACTTTTTTCTCATATCCATGTTATTGTTTTGAAAGATTTGGACCCCAGAATCTGTATGAGAGATTGACTGGTTATATGATGTTAAATGAAGTTAAATGAAGTTTAATGTTTATATGAGTTGCTTTTAGAATACTCCTTTCATATTCCCGTTTTACATGTTATAGAACATAGATCGATTAACGATACACGTCATTACGTCACCAAGCCACGCCATCCGACGTTCCCTCCAGAATTTCACGTATCGACATACACTTCGTCTTCGTTATGGTACCGTATACAGTTTTGGGTTTCCTTTTTAATTTTACGAAAGCTTCAAGTGCAGTTAATTATTTGTCATGCGGTACGAGCAAATAGACGACTGCTTGAAGCCTTGGGCTGCGTCCCAAACCACCGTGTGTGTACTTGTCCTGTCACAAAATGTGGAGAAAACTCCCACACGACGTTAACAGTGTGATTAAGGTGTTTACGTGTCTATAATGCACGTTGATTATGCGACTAAAACAGGAATACTCCACATGTCTTAATTCGATTTGTGTTTACTTCGAGTATGACTTTAGCCGGATTGAGGTCATCAATAACCGCTGTTTACATGATAGTTTCTTAATCCGGTTAATATCGGAATATTGTTGTCCATGTAAACGTACTGAGAGTCGTAACAAATCTGTATAAAATTCAAATGTCCAAGTGCTGCAAAAGAAAAGCACTCCCCTATAGCATCAGGACATTGTGAGCTTAATTTCTGATTATGATACAGCTGTTTGTGGCCAGGAGCCAAGGGAGCAAAAATGCTCTCTGAGTGGAAGGGATGGCGTCCTTTCTCTCCTGTCAATCACAGTGACTCTAGACAATCATATATAGCTCTTTCCTCCAAGTGGGTCATGCTTTCACATGTCTTCGAGGAAGCTCACGTTAGCCTTCACTCTTCCCGGTTGTAGGTGTAGTATGATGGCTGGTAGTATGATGGGAATTTGTTGCGGTTACCCGAATGGTGGCTTAATGACCTCAAGGGAGGAAGTTCAGTTGCCCTTGCGAATTGAAATGCCTGACAAATCATGCCTGACAAGGTTGGGCTCCTCAGGAGTCCAATAGTGTTGATTGTTCTAAAAGCATTTGCTATTACAGAGTTCAAAACAAGTCCCCTGTTGTTTATTTTAGAATGGTGCACTCGGAGATCTGCAGGGAAGCTTAGAAGAGGATGGTATCGGCGGCCTCGCAGCACAGCCTCCTCAGCAGAATTCTTGCGACAGCAGGCCCCACCCAGACCTGTCCATGGGATACATGTGAACATACAGCACGAGGAGCTCACAGCCTAGCAGTGCTCAAGCTAGGAGACGTGAGGATGAGAAGCTCAGTCAGGACTTTACACAGAGCAGTAATAAAGAAAAAGAATAGAACTAGAGGGAGTAGGAGTGGGAAATGGGAAGAGTGTGTAAGAGGTGCTGAGCAACAGCAGACAAGGCAATGTAAGAAAATACCTGAGTGAATATGTGAAATATTATCCTTTGTGTCCGATTAACTGAGCTGTGATTTAACCACAGTCAGATCCATCCAGTGAATAGAGGTATCCCTGTGTGTGTGTGTGTGTGTGTGTGTGTGTGTGTGTGTGTGTGTGTGTGTGTGTGTAATAATCCTAAGCGTTCTTCTGAGTGAACATGTCTCTCTCGTTCGCTTTTCATTTGAATCATTGTCAAGTTGATTTCTGTCGTCACACCTGTATACAGTGGTCCGATCTGTTCCTCCAGGACCACGATAGAAACGAAACAACACAACACAACAGAGTGTGGTACATAGGCTTACATAAAGTCCAAAATATGCACTGTGTGTGTGTGTGTGTGTGTGTGTGTGTGTGTGTGTGTGTGTGTGTCTGCGTGTGTCTGCGTGTGTCTGCGTGTGTCTGCGTGCATGCTTGCCTGCACGTGTGTGTGTGTGTGTGTGTGTGTGTGTGTGTGTGCGCGTGTGTGTGTGTGTGTGAGACAATGCACTTATGGTACAAAAGGCTAAAGCACATCATTTTCCATTATACTATGGAAACTAATTAGGTTTTTAATATGCAATCTGATTTAATGTTATTAATTTACTTCTGATGTGGACTGCTGTGTTTCAAAGTTGTTTTTTTGTTTTTTGTTTTGTTTTTTTTGAGATAGTCCAGGCCAAATATTTGTTAAAGATATTTTTTAAATTGTGAATTTTTATTCCTGTACACTGTGATATTTTTTTCTACAAAGCAAGCGACAATCACACTTCTGCAGTATTTTGCATTGTACAGTTAGTGGCAGAATTACGCTGCTTCACCTAAATCATGAACGCGAATAACGGAAGTGAATTTGAGATTATTTACCAAGGTATATTTGTGGTATTTCCTCAGCACTGTCGATATGAATATGCATCGGCAGTTGGATATAAGATAATATAAGGATCATCTGAGAATCCTATATATTTGACAATCATCTTAGCAGTTTGTTTTATACAGTAATTTAACACTTTGTAATCTGTTGCACTTTGGATAAACCTGTTGTTAAAACATGCTAACACATGTAGCACTTCCGTACAGGCATCTGTGAGTTTAGCCAGTGGCTTGTATGTGCAGTAGGTATGAGAGGAAACATAACGTTCTTAGCACACTCATCCGCAGTACGTGCTTTATCCTGTCCCAGGAACACTTGGTCCATCACAGGACAGCATGTACGCGTATAGAGTAGCGACTCCACTGACATATTTTGTTGGAGAGGGGAAGAAACTCCGGAGGACATGGAAAACATGCAAAACATCTCAAAGACATTAACCCGAGCTCAGGATCGAACTGTGGACCCTGGAGCTGTGAAACAGCATCAACTACCTGCTGCACCACCCTACCACCCCTCTATGTATCCAGAGACATGAACACCGAATTGAATCTTTGGCATTCTTTTAATTAACAGGCAGTATTTGTACTGCATTTCTTCGGATGACCATTGTATTAATGTGTTATTGTATTAATTAAATAATGCAAATGAATTAAACCATACAAATATTGGTGTAAATTACTTATGGATTCAGAAACCTTATTTTTCAACTATATCTCCATGATCGCTAAATGTAATATTGATTCAATTCTTTAAATTCATTATTGGAAGATATTGGTATATATGTCAGGTTATTGTTTTCATTTTGTTCAGTTTAATCATCACTATAAATGTTCTCAGGATGTGTGTACACAATGTTGCACGTTGGATTTTTCCTCCTGAAACACAGGAATTATGTAGGGCCACACAAACCTCGGGAAGACGATGAGGAATAGTTCACTGAAAAAGCAAAGAATAGTGTGAGTGCACGAATGAGTACAATGAATCTCTCACTTCCCACATTTTACACTTTCCCAAAACACCCAACAATTTGTCCTCATTCAGTAGTTCTTGATTTAAAGGTCTTTTGAACCATCTGCCTCTATGGCATATAACAAAAATGGTTATTTGTTACATAATGTTGCATTATTTTTACTTGTACCTCAGCACTTCCATACGACTGAGATTAAAATCTTTTGACCTTTTTAAATGTATTTTATTGTTATTATTATTATTATTATTATTTTTTACAATAGCATACCTGTATTCCACAAATAATTAAAAAAAATAGAAGGATGTACAGGGTGTGGTATAATCTTTTAATTTCTCCTATTTAATGAAATATTTCACGTGAATATTAATTTGGATTCATCATAAATACTAATCTCTGGGCTACAATTGTTTGGAGGGTTGCTCATGTTTCAACTTGATAAAACATCTTTTGTACAGTAGCAGTGAAGTTTTATTGATTTGATCCTGGTTGATATTCTCCTCCACTCCAAAATTCCTTCACGGAACCGCATTATCGCCAGCTGACAAGATCATATAACAGAAGATTGAGCTCTTATTGTGTGCAGCCATGCCATTATTCATGCATTTGGCACGTTTTGGATTTCACATGATCCTGCAAACCATTGCTCTTCCTGTTATCACTGCAACACCTGTTTGTTAGGACAAGAAAGAGCATTATCTGGGGTTTATTTCCTCCCGGGTAGACATTACAACAAAACCACTACACGTATGCGCATAAACACTTGGCCATACAATAGATATATTCAACGGCAGGCAAATCATGCAGTGGATGAACAGACTGGTGTTGATAATTGATATAGTAACCTACACCTCTGCTTTCCTGATATATTAAAGAGGTGTTTGCTGTGAGCTGGCCTTGAGGGGAAACTAAAATGAACTGCTGGCTAGAATGGGATCAGTGACTGTGTCTCTGCAGACACTAGGGGTTTTGTTCATACTTCATTCTGAGACATGCTTCATCCTCAACCCCTCTTACACACAGTCTAGCCTTTCCCCTATGACTTCTGAACCAGAGTTTCCAGTCAGTAAACAGCTCTTTTTCTCAGCTTCTGAGACCTCCACGTGTCAGCTGTAATTTGATTAAGTTTCTCATGTGAATCTGTCATATTTTCACTCCAAAGCGATGAATGAAGGATGTGGTTATTGCAGTCAGAAGACTGTCTGGCCGTGTGGTTACACTGTCTATCACGATTTGTGATTATAAAGCCAACATTTCCTCAAAAAAACCGCAAGTTAAAGTGCAGTGGCGCCCTCTAATGGCTGCAGATATGCTCACTAAATAAGAGCAGGTTAGAGTAGTTTTTCCACTTAAACACAACTCCTAAACTAGTTGGGTTGCTTTATGCTATGCAAAAACGATGTAACCATTGTGCTTGCTCTATGTAAGTGACTAGACTTATTAAAGAACCGCATAATGACAAGCTTGACGTAGATAAGTGCCTTCATATTTCCATGTTGTTGTTGTTGTTGTTGTTGTTGTTGTTGTTGTTGTTTTTAAGACCATGTCTTTTTCCCTGGGGTAATGATTAGGTAATGCAGTCGAAGGAAGCCACACATCCTTATCCACATGCCAGAAACTACTGCTCGAAAACAGACAATGGTCTTGTATGAATGGTGTGAGTACAGCAGATTTTCCTGTGGGGAAACACACACAAGAGAAACAGAAAGAAAATGGATACGTGAATGTGGCTTTTCTCAAGGGAGCGACTAAATAATGCATCATTACTTCACGATGGACACTGTTTACATAAGCGCACTTATTGTGTTCTTACATATGAAATATAAATACGTGTGCGGATTATATGTACGTGTAATGTTACACATGAGGCTACATTCAAAAATTGCTACTAATCATCTTGCTCACAGGGTGGCTACGCAGGTCAGGAGAAACAAATGTGAGCTGAAGCTCCTTGCCTTAGCTGAAAGTGACTATTGGGGTTTAAATGTGGTGATTACTGGGAATACCCGAGTGAAGAAACCAGACTGACTTACCACCAAGCTAAGAGGAACCACAGGAAACACAAACCACACAAAAACAGGCTGCTCTAGACTAGAGTCAGCACTCAGACTGGATATCTAGTGTTACACAAGTTCAACTCATGTCAGCCTGAAACCATGACTAACTGCACGCTGGTGGTATTTCAGTCTTAATAAATGGATTCTTAAGAAATAAGGGGATTTAAGTTTGAAGCCTTCTTCATTAACAGGCTTCATTATGGTCTTACTGAAAGAAGACTCACAAAACCATACGAACTTTCCCGTCATTAACCTCTTAAAACTTCAGGGTCTGTCAGTGTGTATAGATTTACATACAGTACACCGTGCTCGTCATTACATGCATTTATTCTTTGTTCACTGTAGTTGCTGAATAATTAGACGGAGGTAATAATATGATGTAAGATGAATGATAAGATCTGAGCAGCGGAGCAGCATGTTTGGTTAATCTGCACTACCTATTAATAAAAGCCCATTAGATTTCAGTTGAGCTTTTCTATCATTTGCCACTACACACACTCCCAACTGTAATATTTATCTGAATTTTAGAGAACACAGAGTTCAGTGATAACTCTTATCTGAATGCACTGAGAAAAGGTTCAGAGTGTTGTTAAACATGGTATGATCTCATGTTACAGTTACAGTGACATCGAGGCAGTTGTAGGGATGGAGAATGCCTGCCATGGATTGTATGCAAGCTCGGAAAATAGAAATAAGAGATAGACAGCAGGTGGAAAGAGACGATTGATAGAAACACCACTGACTACAACTTATTAGAAACCTATGTTTATATTTACGTCTTTCGCTGCTGATCAGTATTTGACTTTTTTCTTTTCTTTTTTTCTTTTTTAGAAAGATTTTCAGTCAGACGACTGGCCTGGATTTATAACTCATTAGAAAAGTGTCATCAGAATACGTTCCATTATTCTGCCAAATTGTGAGAAGTTCCATGATGCTGTAGATATGAATCACACGCAGAGTTTAAATGATTGGAATTTTTTTTTTTTGCAACTCAGCAGAGTGATGAAATCAGTGGTAAAATGTAGGCCTATTTTAGATTATAACATAATTCCAGTGAATAATAGGAGACTGTCGATGTGTAGAATCTGAAGAATATCTGTATTATCTTTCTCTCTCAGTGGTGGTTCATTTTCACCTGCGCAAGGCAACTATCAGGTATCTGCCCTACACTTGACACCTGCTTGCTGCCTGAAGTGTTGTGTAGAGAAATGTTTTTAAACCACTTACAAGCTACAGCCTCCCACTTCAGCATGGGAGATTCCCAGGCCGTCATTATGAGAAATTGCAAACAGCTGGCAAGAGGACATCATAGACACATACTCTCTCTCTCTCTCTCTCTCTCTCTCTCTCTCTCTCTCTCTCTCTCTCTCTCACTCTCTCTCCCCGACTGACCACAAACCACTATGTCCCTCTCAGTGAATCTGAACAGCACAGTATCAGAACCAGAACACTAATGACACGTTCCACGAGTGATTCAGAAGCCACCTTCGGTTAAAACACTGCACACGTGAAGCAAAACACAGGGCCACTATCGTTCAGGCAGCACAGATGGAAGAACGTGTCTAGCAGGCTGGTCCTGACATGGTATGAAGACATTCATAAGTAGTCCAACAGGAGCTACGGAGGCGCTCGAGACAGATAGGAATGCCTTTGAAGTGACACATGAAATTGTGAATACTCCCAGCAGCTGTGGATTTATGACAATGACAAATCTGCATAACATCAGAGCTAATGCTGTGCCCATCCACCTTCTGGAGAGATAAAAGAGTCCCTGTCCTCCTTCTCTCCCA